>NC_091133.1:134000805-134300805 GCF_040183065.1 Periplaneta americana | reverse complement strand
GCAAACCGATGGATATTTTACTTTTGGAAGTAGGCTACTATCTAAAATAAATCTAAACCTGGCAAATGATTGCATTGTATTTCCAAATTTGTAGTCTATAAATCCACTTCTTTCAAGAGAACTGATTCAATCATTGCTTAACAAGCCAACAGTATCAACAGTTTAATAATCTCGCCTTCTCATTCGATAAAGACTCTGCATCACATTATCTTTGACTGCCTGACCACTGCAAACATGTCAGGAATTTCTCTTAACTCTTGGGCTGCAGCAACGACTCGCATCCCAAGATCTTCAGATGAAGCAAATGGAGTACGATTCTTTTTCACTATTCTTATGCAGATGACACAGTTTTACTTTTTGGTGGGAAAACCTGGTATGATGCATATATTAATTCAAATAATGGGCTTAAATTAATAAAAAAATGGTTTGAAATAACTTATCTTTCTATCAACGAAAATAAAACCATAATTATTCCATTCTCATTATCTGAAAAATGTAACAAACCTCCTACATTTATATTAAGTATTAAATTACATAATTCTGATTGTTGTCTTATACAGTGTAAATGTCCGATTATTAAAGAGTCCTCTGAAGTTAAGTACTCGTATTTAGGCATAATTTTCGATAATCATTTAAAATGGAACCAACACATTAATTACCTTTGTAATAAATTACGTAAAATAGTAAGTTATATTATTTTGTTTTATTGAGGAATTACTTGTCAATAAGTTTATTACGTACAATATATTTAACTTTATTTCAATCGGTAATTATGTATGGAATTATGGGATGGGGTAGCTCATTTAAATTCAATTTTAATCCACTTTATTTATTACAGAAGAAAATAATTAAAATATGTCTCCATAAACCTATTGATTTTCCATCTCAAAATTTGTTTCTAGACTTTAATGTATTTAACGTAAGACAAATTTATTATATTGTATTAATAAAATTCATACATAAAAATCGAAATAATTTTGAACTGTATTCTCATAGTTATGAAACAAATTGTACAAATTCTTTAAGATTATTTGGACCAAAATGCAACACTGTTACAGTATTTAATCATAGTAGTAATTTAGGCCCAAGAATATATAACAAATTTATATTTAAATATCCTAATCTTGTCAATTCTAATAGTTCTAGTATTAAATTTAAAAAGTTATGTGTGGATTTTATAAAAATTGAAAAATTATAAATTTAAATTTATATACTATAATTGCATAGTAGACATAAGACAAATTGTATTGTATAATTATTAATTTCAATTCAGGAATCCGCACTGAGCACGAGTTCTACTCTTGCAGGGGCGAGCTAAAGTTTTTCTGTATATATTATATTTTATGTTACAATTATTAGCAAAATAATAAATAAATAAATAAATAAATAAATAAATAAATAAATAAATAAATAAATAAATAAATAAATAAATAAATGTGACCTCACACAAAAAGTTTAAGAGGCTAATATCAGGTGAGTTAACAGGCTAGAATAATGGACCATCACCTCAATCTATCCATCTTAAAAACATTAAAACATTGCCAGATACCTACGTACATCATGTGTTGCATTGTTTGGACTATGAACGCACACATCCTGTACGAAGATTTTTATTATGGGATTATACCCTGTACACTTTCGCGCCCTGTTGCTAAGAAACAAAATGTTTCCGGCATGTGGTCTACGCCTCAAAATACTTCAAATGAAGGCTCCTATCAGTCAACACAGCTTGTCGGTTGGATTTAGGTTCACCCTGTGCATGCTTTCTTTGAACTATCCCGTCACAATATTTACTCATGCTGTGAAAAGTTCTCTTCCTCCTGATAAGAAGGTAAAGCCGTTAGTCTCAAGTAGTGGATTTAATGCAAGAGGTGAATAAAGTCGCCATGGCAACGACTGGCACTAGATAGTGTATAACGAGCCCCGTCGACCAAGTTCACAAATCGAACATCAGTCGAGCAATCAGGCAACCAGGCTCTGCATCATTATCGCGTCCCACTCGACACAGCCCATGTGAGACCTACTGCAAACACTCAGTTGTGAGGTGTACAGCAAAGTTTGCAGGTAAACAGCCAACTTCTTTATTCTTCCGAACTTCGTGAAGGATGTGGCCTTGGGAAACCTCATGTCCTTCAAAACAGTATTCGAGTTCACGTGGCAGAAAATGGCATCTTATTTTATTACGACCGAACGGACAAATACTTATTTTCGTGTTTAAATATCATTAAATGTTGTTAGATTTTTCATCGTAAAAATACAGACTTCGCATTTTGTAGCGCTTTCCAACATAATATTCATTCATTCATTTATTTTATTCCATAGATCTTACATGCAATGAAGCTTTAAGATGTGGAAAAAGTCAAAATTTTACAATATTACAATTACAATTTTTACAAATTTTTATAGTTTTACAATTTAGTAATTTTCTACAATTTTGTGCACTTTTTTACAATATTTTGGCGAGATGTAGTGAGATGAGGTGAGGTCCGAGGATTCGCCAAAATATTACCCGGCATTTGCCTTTTGGTTGGGGAAAACCTCGGAAAAACCCAACCAGGTAATAGATCATCATATAAAGTATGTGTTAGCTTTAATAGGCCTTCTTCTTCTTCTTCTTCTTCTTCTTCCCTTCAAGTATTAGGCCAAATGGCCTGTTACGATCTCACAGTTGAATTTTCAATCCAGCGCTTCTTTGGACGACCGAGAGATCTCTTCCCGTTTGGACGATAGTGGAGCATGACTTTTGGGATTCTACCTCTATGGATGCGATGCAGATGATTTATCCAGTTGTTCTGATAATGTTTTACGTGATTAATTACAAGTTCTAGTTGTAATTCTTCCATTACATCTTCATTGCGTTTGTGATCCCATTTCGTATATCCCGCTGTATCTCTCATAAATTTCATTTCATTAGCCGTTATTCTGCTTTCGTCTTTCTTCCTCAATGTCCATGCCTCACTGCCGTAACAAAGTACAGGTCTCGCCAAGGTCTTGTAAAGGCGAATTCGAGTATGCCTTTGTACTAGGGAAGGTTTCATAATGGTGTTAATTATTCCCATTGTTTTGGTGTATTTAGAAATTTTCTGTGAAATATATACTTCATCGAAAAAAAGATAATGTGTATCCGAGATATGTAAAATAATTTATCTTTTCTAATATTTTTTTAATCTAAACATATTTTGCTAGGCACAGGATATTTTCCGCAGAAGGCCATAATTTTAGTTTTTTCTTTATTGATTTTCAAATCATATTAATTCCAATTTTGTTAAAATTAAAAATTGAACGTTGTATTTCATCTTCTGAGGATGCCACCAGAGCTAAATCGCCTGCAAAAAGTAATGAATCTAGTTGCAAATGTCTATTGAGTTGTATATATTCATGAGGCAATTGTTTCCATTCTCTAATTATTTGATTCATATCTATACTACTCTATACTAATAATAAATCTGTAGCCGAAATTTTTCTGGTAATTTTCGATTTTCCAAAAATAATTGGTCCTAACGTATATAATTAACCACCCTGAAACCAAAAATCGCTTTTTTGAAATGTTTGTCTGTCTGTCTGTCTGGATGTTTGTTACCTTTTCACGCGATAATGGCTGAACGGATTTCGATGAAAATTGGAATATAAATTAAGTTCGTTGTAACTTAGAGTTTAGGCTATATGGCATTCGAAATACATTTAAAAGGGGGGTTATAAGGGGGCCTGAATTAAATAAATCGAAATATCTCGCTTATTATTGATTTTTGTGAAAAATGTTACATAACAAAAGTTTCTTTAAAAATAATTTTCGATAAGTTTCATTATTGAAAAATTTTGATAGGACTGATATTTAATGAGATAAATGAGTTTTAAAATTAAAATAACTGCCATCTAAGGCCGTGTAATGAATTAAAAAACAAATGAATTCGTCTATAAGGGGCCTTGGATAGCAACAATCGAAAGCTATGTAAATACAGAGAATGATTCTGTGTTTGTATGAAGTAATATCGGAAGCTAAATTAACCGATTTGTATAATTAATTATTATTTCACCATTGGAAAGTGTAGTTTCTCTAGATGGACATAATGCTATAATGTTATTACAGTAACTTCTGATATAATATAATATAATATAATATAATATAATATAATATAATATAATATAATATAATATAATATAATATAATATAATATAATATTATATAATATAATATAATATTAGTATAATATAGTATAATATAATATAATATAGTATAATATAATATAATATAATAAGTAATATTATATAATATAATTTAAGTTATTTGAAGGGTTCAGAACCATAGTGGGCCAAGCGCCATTTGCTGAATACGTAGAAAACAAGGGTTAAAATTAAGTTATTACCATAATTCAATGGAAACCTATAACAAGTAAAATAAAGTATACACATTAAATCTAAATGATGTCAATCTTAATTAAACTATGGTTGCATGTAATAAAAATTAGAAACATGTTAAAGGAATTGTCATTGCACCAAATGAGTGTCTCTGGACCAAAATGATCGCATTTTAATTATTTGGATGCAATTTAAATTAAGTAACATATTAAACGATTTATCCTTCTATCAAACACGAATGTTCCCTGGATCAAATGTCCTATTTTAATTATGTAATTACTTTATATTTATTTCTAACGGGTGCAGCGGAGCGCACGGGTAAGGCTAGTATATAATAAATAGCAACGATGAAAGGTCGCAACCTTGTCTTACTCCTGTACGACTTTCTGTCCAATGCGATAATTTATTGTCACACCTTACTGCAATTAGATTTATTTTAATAGGTCAAGTTATTAATGAAGTACTATATATAGATTGAATGTAGTGCGCGAGGGAATAAAAAATTTATTGCAAAGAGAATGGAAAGTGTTCTAAAGCTTTACATTGGGCATAGTGTACACGTTCATAACGAAAGTAGGATTATTTTAAACCCCCTAAGATAAGGAACTATATGTTGGTATAAAACGACTTTCTCATTTCAACGGAAACTGTTGGCATTGTTTACAACGCAGCACACGTATTGGTTTTCTATCTAAGTACACCAAATGTATGGATCCCAAAGCCTCTGCAGGTGTTTTATTATGCGCAGCAAGACAATATACACGTCTGTTTCTCGTCCATAAGCTGGCACGGGAGCTGTAAACACATTTTACACCGCCTGAATCTGTGTGGAATTTACTGCCCTAGTCATTCATCCGTCCAGTCAATCACGCCGGTTGCAGATGAAGGATGCCCTTAGTTCGGCAAGACGCGTTCAGCCCTCAAGAACAACGACCTCCGTCAGGATGGATGTGGAGAAAAATAAACCGCCTACCAACACTTGTTGTTTTTATAATAAGACAGGAATAGAATCCGCTTAACTTGCCGTAATTAAAGCCAGGTTCACGCGCCAGCTCCAGATCCCTCATAACTGGTTATGGCTATTAATAAGGAACTGCGTCCAAGGAAATCTGAATTGCCTATTTTTAGGAGGCTGGTGTGTCATTCATCCTCTTCAAATGGCACGTGGAGATGCGAGGTTACATTGCAGAACTCTGCGGATATAATAACGAGTCACACACATAAATTCACAACCTTCTATGTTAGACAAAAGCATCAGACGCTCGCGAGTGCTTTTACAAAAAAAAATAATAATAATAATAATAATAATAACGATTTCGGCGCTCAGTTAGCACAGTACTGGCTTACGACGACCGAAGACCTGAGATCAAATCTCGGCAATGACGAAGTTGTATTTGTGGTGGACCAAGCTAAGGTTGAGAGGATTTTTTCGTTTTTCTCTCCTCATCTCTCTAATACTTTCCAAAAATCCCCTTCTATAATCATTTCCGTCCCGGAGAATAGGGCATCTCTTGTGTTTGCGTGACGCTGAATCGGTCGTCTGACACGATAGGCGTTCCTCGCCATTTGTCTGAAGATTGGTAGATGACAGTTGTGGTAGGATTTAGACGAGTCACAGATAGTATGTGTAAGAGGCACCGAAGAGACCCAGGTTCTTGTTTTCTTGACGCGGATGTGTATAGGTACAGAGTGATAGCAATACAACTGTGCAGATTTTAATAACCTATTTCTTGCAGAGAGTACGGACACCATATTAGTCCCAAATGAATAATTTCAATGAATAATAATAATAATAATAATAATAATAATAATAATAATAATAATAATAATTTTCCCTAATGTTAACAACTTTACTCGATAAGTATTATCCGCACTATTCTAATTTTTACTCTTATGATTAGGAAAACTGATAAGAAATATTTCATCCCTTCGCAATTTTTATATAAAACTGACGGTTTTCTTGCGAAATTAAATAAAGAGATTATTATTTTCTGCCATTCGGTAACCCTATTGCAGTTGCTAAAAGACAGAATGCTGCTATTCAGACTGAGATCCAGTGTATTCATAGACGACCTGGCTATCCAGTGTTGCCAAACTGCGGACACTTCCAGCCTAATTATCTAATTAATCATGCATTTTATTACAAAACACATAATAGTTTTTTTTATTTATTTAAGGTATTATATTGCCCCCTTCAATATGAACTGTTACATCACCTCCACTCTATACAGGGTGTTTCAAAAATACGGGGCATAATTTCAGGTATGTATTTCCAACATGTAGACAATCAAAATAGTTCATTACAACATGTGTCCGGAAATGCTTTATTTCAGAGTTATGGCCTTCACAACATTGAAATTCACCGGAACCATACCTCATGTTTTAGAAGACACTCCATTCATCAATCGTCAACACATTCACTTCTTGCATGATGGCGTTCCTGCACACTTCAGTCGTACGGCTCGCCGGTACTTGGATCGAAGGTTTCCTGATCGATGGATAGGTAGAGGTGGCCCAATTGCTTGGCCTCCACGCTCACCTGATCTGAATCCTCTCGATTTCTACTTGTGGGGCCATTTAAAATCATTGGTTTATTCGTCTCCGGTGCCTGATTTGGAATCCCTTCGGAATCGAAATGTGGCATGTTCTGAGGACATACGCAATACTCCTGGAGTTTGGGATCGTGTTAGCAGGTCAATGAGACATCGATGTGAGGTCTGTATTCAAGCAGGAGGTGGACATTTTGAACATCTTCTGTAATGACAACGACCTGCGGAAAGAAAAACGTTCCGGTGAATTTCAATGTTGTGAAGGCCATAACTCGGAAATAAAGCATTTCCGGAGACATGTTGTAATGAACTATTTTGATTGTCTACATGTGGGAAATACATACCGGAAATTATGCCCCGTATTTTTGAAACACTCTGTATAATTAAGCTTATATACATCAGTACAGCACGCTGCATATAACTATAATTTACCGGCATTATAAGAAGTCGTAGCGCACGTGTTTAGTGAGGACATCCGACTCTTCTCTCGCACGGGAGGAAAACTAACCGGCGGTGATTCAGGCTTATAGTCTAGTACAAATAATTCACAGACAAGAGCTAACAAGAAAATGTTATGCTGATCTTATCTTTTATCAAAACATATCGCACTCCCAGTAGAATACTGTTCGAAAATTGTGATTTGTAAAGATATATTATTTCCTAATAAAATATTGCCATAAAAATATTTCAATAAATATGTACCAGAACCTTTGATAATAATTTACTATTTTGTTATTATAATTTCATACCTCCAACCAATAAAACAGAGTTGGAAAAAAATGACGAAAGTAGTATGTGATTTTAATTGGGAGTATCCTGCGAGAGGTGAGAGGGCAGAGCTAACCAAAGCATTGCATGAAAACTTCTGAGCAACAAGTCTGTCGACTCCGATTCCGTCTGGAACCCATTTTCACCACCATCACAGTATAGCGCTACTAAGACACAGATGATGTCTATTCCGGTTAATCTATCTCTTCCTCAGGCGTTCAGGATTCCGTCTCGTTTTCAGTTACTAATCGGGACTCTTCTTGCAATTTTCGATTTCTATTTTCTGTATCTGAGACTTCTTTTACATCAATCTATTTCATCATTAAAAAGTAGAGTACAATTCGTATTTGTTCTAATGCAGTTTTATTCGCAGGCCATTTCACTAATATTTAAACGATCCTATACAGCATGAATTGTTTCTTAACATAATTTATTATTATTATTATTACTATTATTATTATTATTATTATTATTATTATCATTATTATTACTACTAAATTACTTCTACTCCCTTTGCTCCAAAATATGGTATAAAAAGAGATCATTAATTCTGTTCTAAATTTATTAAAGTTCTCAGTAATATAATGTATCTTTGACACATCTTCTAGATACTTTTCTATTTGATAAATTAACATAATAGAACGTCCCGCGCCTTGGCGTCGCGGTCTAAGGCATCCCGCCTAGGACTCGCGTTACGGAATGCGCGCTGGTTCGAGTCCTCATGGGGGAAGAAATTTTCTCGTGAAATTTCGGCCAGTGTATGGGACCGGTGCCGACCCGCATCGTAATGCACTTGGGGAGCTACGATAGGTTGCGAATACCAGCTATAACGGCTGGGGGGATCATCGTGCTAACCACACGATACCTCCATTCTGGTTGGATGATCGTCCACCTCTGCTTCGGCATGTGGGCGTGAAGCCAGCAGCCGGCTGGTCGGTCTAGGCCCTTCACGGGCTGTAGCACCACGGATTATTTTTTTTTAACATAATGAAACATAGAAATTAGGTACATTTCATTCTGTGTGATGTCAAATGAATAAAATAAAAAACAAACATTGTTTTGCGAGAAGCCAATTAACATAAAACTGCAATAAATTATAACCCTTTTTTGTATGACTGTTGTGCCTTAGATGTTCTGTTCAAAATTGACTGGTCGGTGTTACATTTTCTGCAACAGGAACAACACAGCAGGTGCCCATTTGATTTCTGTTCATAATGAACTATTTAAGTATTAGGATAGTTTGATGCACTGCAGAAGATTAGAAACATTCACAACTGCCTGTCTGATAGCCCCTTCACTAATGAACAGAATACCACACTGCGAAACATTTCGCGCCCGCACGCACAATAATCAAACTTGTTTCGTTTGTTAAAGGTAAAGCTATCCCCGTAACATGCCATGAAGGCACTTGGGGGGGGGGGGATGGAGGTAGAGCCCCATGCTTTCCATGACCTCGGCACTAGGATGAGGCGGTGTGGTCTGCACCACGCTCTGACCGCCTCTTACCCCCGGGAAAGACCCGGCACTCAATTTTATAGGAGGCTGAGTGAACCTCGGGGCCGTTCTGAAAGTTTGGCAACGAGAAAAAATCCTGTCACCACCTGGGATTGTTTCGTTTTTTACTATACCATATTTTGGAACGGAGTACTATGTTTTCAAATTTAATAATAACGGAAGTGCGCACAATGTGCAGGATAATATATTATTTTAGCTTTCGCTGCTGCAGAACTTGGTCAGTGAAACTAATCGGTTTTTACACTCCATCACATGGTATCTTCCACATAGTTCGTCACAAAGTAAACACAAGCACACTTCGTTCGGGTCGTGAAAGCTGGTGTTGCGGCATATTTTGAAGTGGAAGCCGTGGGTCGCGAATCTGGTCACCAGGTGTCTCTGTAGGTAGTTGGCCTCCTTCCAGTCCTCTCTGGCCATGGCGTCCGTGACGTAGAACTCCTCCCATATTTCTGCTTTCTTACGTTGGTGTTTTCAAATTTGGAACCCCTTTACTTGTCCTTTCTCTCCTTTTACAATAACACACTAACTCATTAAAGCATTCGTGTTACCAAAACCCCAGAGATATGATTCACTTTAGAAACTAACCTATTTATAGCTCCACTGGGGTAGAATTCTCTCAATACATAGTAAATATTGTATTTCTCTTCGCACGTCACCCTATTTTAATACAAAGTTCTTGTAGGCATTAATTAACCCTGAAGTATGTGCACAATACAGCACATTTGGAATATGAGGCGACGTCAGTAGAGAATTCAGCGTTAAGAACATTTTGGCGTCATTTATTATGGTTGAGGGGAAGTTAAAATTGCTAATTAAGAGTTGTATTTATAACTGCGAGAAGTCCATTTGATTTTATTTCCGTCTTGATTTATATAACACAGCGCGACAACTAAAAGCATCCAGCAAGCCCGTTTAATGCTATTCGCACTCACAAAATGCTCCTCGACGCTTGGAGTAGTTCTCAAGCATCAGGAAAATAGTTTATTTATTTTCTGATACAAAACCTTTCTCACGTGTTGAAACCTTGCCAGTACTCCAGGATCAGATATGCATGCTGTATCACAGTGTTGCCTTTCATTCACATTAAAGTGTCTCCACCGAACTAATTAGCCCCCGTGATTCGCCCTAACTTTCAATGAGGTAAATGCATCTTCTGATTATTTATGAGTCAGTTTTATGACAGATATTCAACTGGCGGTCGACACACGTTGACTGCTGTTCTTTATGGTTATAGTAGATCACGGGTACAACAATATTTTCAGAACATTATGGATTTATTAATTTGTCCTACAGAATAATATCTGTAATATTGACAATTAATATTTGACGAGAAAAATCCTCTCCGGCGCCGGGATCGAACCCGGATCCTTGATTCTACGTACCAAGGGCTCTGACCACTGAGCTACGCCGAATTCAAACCACAGCACCGGATCGAACCTTCCTCCTTCAATGTTCCCTATTGGATATAAACGTCAACATATATGCCTAACTTGGAGTCAGGCCACAAAGGGAAACATTGAAGGAGGAAGGTTCGATCCGGTGCTGTGGATTGTATATGGCGTAGCTCAGTGGTCAGAGCGCTTGGTACGCAGAACCAAAGATCCGGGTTCGATCCCCGGCGCCGGAGAGAATTTTTCTCCTCAAATATTAATTGTCAATATTACAGAGATTATTGTGTAGGACAAATTAATAAATCCATAATATTCTCATAGCTAGCAGTGCGTAAACTGCGGAATCCCGGCCAAACATGTCACTCAACTGAGTGCGCTCCTAGTATAATGGCAGTTGACATTGGATACACGTCAACATATATGCCTAACTTGGAGTCAGGCCACAACGGGGAAAATTGAAGGAGGAAGGTTCGATCCGGTGCTGTGGATTGTATACGGCGTAGCTCAGTGGTTAGAGCGCTTGGTACGCAGAACCAAAGATCCGGGTTCGATCCCCGGCGCCGGAGAGAATTTTTCTCCTCAAATATTAATTGTCAATATTACAGAGATTATTCTGTAGGACAAATTAATAAATCCATAATATTCTCATAGCTAGCAGTGCGTAAACTGCGGAATCCCGGCCAAACAAGTCACTCAGCTGAGTGCGCTCCTAGTATAATGGTAGTTGACATTGGATACACGTCAACATATATGCCTAACTTGGAGTCAGGCCACAAAGGGAAACATTGAAGGAGGAAGGTTCGATCCGGTGCTGTGGATTGTATACGGCGTAGCTCAGTGGTCAGAGCGCTTGGTACGCAGAACCAAAGATCCAGGTTCGATCCCCGGCGCCGGAGAGAATTTTTCTCCTCAAATATTAATTGTCAATATTACAGAGATTATTATGTAGGACAAATTAATAAATCCATAATATTCTCATAGCTAGCAGTGCGTAAACTGCGGAATCCCGGCCAAACAAGTCACACAACTGAGTGCGCTCCTAGTATAATGGCAGTTGACATTGGATACACGTCAACATATATGCCTAACTTGGAGTCAGGCCACAACGGGGAACATTGAAGGAGGAAGGTTCGATCCGGTGCTGTGGATTGAATACGGCGTAGCTCAGTGGTCAGAGCGCTTGGTACATAGAACCAAGGATCCGGGTTCGATACCCGGCGTCGGAGAGAATTTTTCTCCTCAAATATTAATTTTCAGAACAGTTTTATGTCTTCAAGAGATACGTGCAACTGAATTATGCAAGTGGAAATGGTTACAACATGCACAGGCTAACATTTTGTGAAGGATGATATTCTTCGATGTTTTATGTGGAATACGTAGTGGTGGAAGGTCCACGTTAGCACTGTTAGCCCAATGAACAGTTTGACAGTAAATTAGAATATTAAATATTAGAGTATTTTAACATGTGAGATATAATAAATAAGATGAATGTTACTCCAAACGATTCATTCATGCAAAAGCATGTCAGCCGCCTCGATATTCTAGCTCTGGTGCATATAAAGAATATAATTACAAAAAAAAAAACAAACAAGAGAAATAGAAATAAAATAATGCAAGCAATATAAAAAGAAAATACAGTAGTATTAACAAAATTTGAGACCGAATGAGCAGCGCTCGTGCTCGGTCGCAGTTCAGATATAATATTAAAATAAAAAATAATAATATAAATAAATAAGTAAAATAAAATAGGAACTAAAATATAATTACAGCGGCAATGGAATCATATAATATTAACACTAGAGAAGAATAATATCGCACGTGAAAAGTAGGACTATATATTTAAAAATTATAGAATAAAAATATAATATAGGTTGATTAATTCATACACATAGGCTATAAATTTATTTAATCAAATTGAAGATATTAACACGTTTCTAATTTTCTTGTTATATGTTAGTGGGTTACATGTTAGAAGTTCTGGGTGTAATTTAGTTAAAGCATTGTACAACCGAGGGCCAAAATTAATGCTATGCTTTAGACCAGCAGATGTGAGACATTTAGGTTCTACTAATGTTGAATTAATATTTCGTCTTGTGTCATAATTGTGTGTCTGTAATACAAACTTATTACGATTTTTATGATAAAATTTTAACAGCGTATACTTATAAATTTGTTCAATATTAAATACATTAAATTCAGAATAAATTAATTTAGTTGGATAATCGAAACGTTTCTTCAAACAAATTTTAATTATTCGTTTTTGTAGTAAATTTAACGGACTAAGATTAATTTTTGTACTTCCACCCCAAACAATTATACCATATTGAATGATAGACTGAATATAACAAATTATTATTATTTTAATTGGTACCCGTTATACGAACTACATCTAAAACATCATCTGCTGAAAAAACGGCATGAACTATCTGTAAACCAGCATTACATAAGTTGGTAAACATAGAATTGAAGAGTTGTTAAGCTTGGCTTCCAAAATTAGTAAAAATAAACACAACGAAAACGTTAAATCAACTACATAGGGTACACAGCTGCTTAATAGATGCCGCGTTTTTTTCTTTTTGACCGAATAAGAATTACATCATTTTTCTATTTAGTGTTCCAATGTGGTGAATATCTTGCATTTTGGTGGCCAGAATTTCTTGGCGCTTTCTTTTTAATTCATAGACGATCTTTCTGGAACACGTAAAGATCCAGAAGTTATGTCAGTCATTGTATATTAAGAGTTATAACGGAAAAGGGCACATTACAGCTTGAATTATACCTCTGAATTAAACTTAGTACGACACAGAAACCATGAACAAGGAGGACGCCAAATGCAAATAATGTATACCAATCACACAATGGAGTCGCCACTGAACACTGGCCATTGAGGTTACTACAAAAAAAGTAAGTAAATCAACGGGACTAAAAATTCGCCAGTGAAAGTATTAAATAGTATTTTTAAGAACAAATTTCCATGTTCATGACGAGAATCGAACCCGAAGCTCATGATTTGTAGTGTCGAATATTGACCGCTAGTCCAAGAAGCCGTCTGAATTGAATTGAAAGAGAAGAAGTGGGAGGAGAAATTTAAAAGGTACTCAAAACGCGAGGCTTATTTGAAGCATACGTAACAAGCTGTTTTTTTACGGTGATGGGTTGTTAGCCCTTCGCCCAACCCCCAAGCTGGAGAACCACCCCTTATCGGCTGTCCACGACACTCAGGACACTCGGGAGGAAATTAAACGCAGAATAAATATGGGAAATGCCTGTTATTATTCGGTTGAGAAGATTTTGTCATCTAGTCTGCTGTCAAAAAATCTGAAAGTTATAATTTATAACACAGTTATATTACCGGTTGTTCTATATGGTTGTGAAACTTGGACTCTCACTTTGAGAGAGGAACAGAGATTAAGGGTGTTTGAGAATAAGGTTCTTAGGAAAATATTTGGGGCTAAGAGGGATGAAGTTACAGGAGAATGGAGAAAGTTGCACAACGCAGAGCTGCACGCATTGTATTCTTCACCCGACATAATTAGGAACATTAAATCCAGACGCTTGAGATGGGCTGGACATGTAGCACGTATGGGCGAATCCAGAAATGCATATAGAGTGTTAGTTGGGAGGCCGGCGGGAAAAAAGACCTTTGGGGAGGCTGAGACGTAGATGGGAAGATAATATTAAAATGGATTTGAGGGAGGTGGGATATGATGGTAGAGACAGGATTAATCTTGCTCAGGATAGGGATCAATGGCGGGCTTATGTGAGGGCGGCAATGAACCTCCGGGTTCCTTAAAAGCCAATAAGTAAGTAAGTACGCAAAACGCGTCCTTGCAAATGGTTCGGGGCGCAAAGAAACTGAATATGTGAGCTCCAAGCCTGTTGGCCACTTGTTTCACTCCGGATTATGTTGCTCCACTCAAGAGCTCTAGAAAATTTTGAAGGGGAAAAGCCGTCTGTTACAGAAGCTGCTTATTATACCGTCATTTTTAATAGCATTTATGGATAACATCGCCTGCTGTTTATGCAACTAGCAGAGCCTTAATGTATTTAAGGTTACATTGTATTGTACTAGGGAAACTCCCGTATCCTACACTGCCATTTCGTATTCTGTGGTAGTCTACGGCAGCTTTACAACTCTAAGGCCCGATTGTATAAACCATTTAATCTTAGATCAGAGGTTAAATTGATCCTTGTTTCAGCTGAACTTGGAATTTTGTGTTGTATAAAGTCTAATCTGAGATTAATTTGTCTCAAACTAAAGTCAACTTTGACTGAAGAAATTTCTCCGATTAAGTTAGATGATCCAAGTTCAGTTATTTCTTTTCTGTTTGAAATATACGAGTGACAGATTGTGCAAATAAAATATCCATTATTATTAATATTAATAGATATGATAGGTACATTTATATATATTTCTTTCAATTTCTTGCCTTAATACACAAACAATCTTATATTTTATAAGGCTCTATCGTGTTCAGCCGTATCAAATAACATAACCTATAATTATATTATGTTTATAACAAGCATTAATTATTAATGGATATGGTAGGTACATTCATAAATTTTCAATTAACTGTATTACTAAACGAAAATTATAAAGCTTTATTATGTTTAGCAGTATCAAACACCATAACATGATAACAACTTGGAGAACAGTCAACCTTCTTCTTATTGTCCGCCATTATTTACATTGCACAAAAAACCAGTGTCTCCAACAGAGTGTAATACGGAAAGTCGCCAAAAAGTAGTTGTAAAGTCGCTAGATTTCTCATTATCAACAAAGAAAGATTAAATTTTGTCACTATGGGGTGCTAAAAAGGTCACTAAATCCCTATTTAAGCAATATAAAAGTTAAAAGAAATTGTTGTTGAAAAAGAGTTAAAGTCGCTAGATTGGCAACATTGAACAAACCTGTCCTCGCATCACGTATTTCACCTGTTTATGCGATGTTGCCAAATCCTTTTCACGTGAACTTAGATTGCATTTGAACCAAGGTAATTTGATCGCAGAAAAGTTTTATACAATAGAAGAAGTGTCTGAACTCGGTTCACTTTTCGATCTTCGATCAAAGTTGATCTTTAGTCAGGGAGTTTTATACAATTGGGCCTAAATGTGATACATCAAGTAGTTTTAGGGAAAATAACTAACAATAATATAACCGATCCTCGGCTATTTCGCTGTTCTGCTCAGGCAGCTACAACATTCCGCTTATCTTACTAATAAACGGACGAGATGTGAAGAGTGAATTACATGATCCGAGCATGAAGTTAACGAGGTCGTGCGAGCGGGTTACGATGCGTGAAGAGGCCCACTGGCTGCTGCGTAATGATGATGGCTACAGCATGCGGTGCTGAATACTTCAATCAGCGCCTGCAGCAGCGGCCGACCACTTGGCAAGCCCGGCTACTCCAGCCCCGCAGATTTTCCACATCGTAAACACCGAGGTTAACTCAGACCCTCCCCTTAGAGAGGGTTATTATTTCTCAACTCTAAATATTTATCCGCCACTAACATGTTTCACCTCCTGTCACAAAAATTCTTCAAAATGTGTTGCGAAGACACATAAACTGAAGCTTCACGTCGGCGTTAGTTAAATACACTGACTGCAAGTCAACGGGAAGTTTCCGGAAACTGAAACAAAATTCATGTATTCTTTCGGATTCTTATCATGGAAAATAAGAAAATGAGATTCTATTATCCATTTGTATGCATTATTATGGATGATCGCAGCTTTAAAGTTTGGGAATCCGTATTTTTTTTTTTCAAATCCTTTTATCTCGCTTCAATATAGTCCCATAGACGTTACCTTAATTTTCTTACTAAAAAAAGTGTCAATGATATGTACGATGTTCTGGGAAAACTGCTGAATACTTCTTCAAAACTGAAACTTAAACACTCCTTAATTAACTTTGCAGTTAATAGGCCTATAACAGTACGATATCCCATGTTATTATATGCGCGCTGAGGGCTCTTTCCAACTGAGCTATGCCGGGACACATTACAATGAGAAGAGTTCGACCGGCACCGTGGATCGTGTCCCGGCATAGCTCAGTTGGAAAGAGCCCTCAGCGCGCAAAGCTGAGAGGTCCCGGGTTCGATTCCCGGTGCCGGAACGAATTTTTCTCGATTTAATGGTGATTTTACAAGAAGATATTTAAATACTCTCTCACGTCAGATATGTTTTCGTTATCAAGATATTATGTTTTTCTCGCTCTCCTGTAAAATTGAATATTTTGATATACGAGGTTGCTGTCCAACATCCTCGTTATGCTTCTTCCTTATACCCGGCATTACACAGTATGTCGCTTCAGTACAGAGTCAGACTTTCTTCCTCGTCTTTCCTTGAAGATGTTTGAGCGCTGAGTATTCTGGAAGTTACAAGGATAAAAATGACTCCTGTCCTCCCTCACGGAAACTACGACCGAGTCCAACTGGGAGAACAATTTCCGTACCAAGGAATCAGACGCCATCATCAGATCCGAAGCTAGCTTTAATATTGCTATAATTATTCAAGCAGATGCATCTAAGATAACTATACTTTGAAACTCTCTTTTCCCCGATGTTCGGAATAAAAAGGGCGACAAGATAAAACGGGAATGTTTAATACTGTGTTGGCAATTCCAAGGAACTAAATTAAGCATCCATTCCGCGTGGTATCGCTGCTGCAGACATTTCAAACGAAGGAACAGCTGAAGCAATGAATGCAGCCATTTATTAAGGTTCACTGATAAGAGGCGCAGGAACGCCAGCACTCACTGCCACTTATCCGATTTCTTTTCTTAGCCACGCTCGTTCTTTGTGAGCCGTTTTTGCTCAGGTTATACCCTCTTAAATAACTCATTGACCTTGTATCTGCCATGCTGCTATTGAACACAAGACCAGGAGAAGAGATCCTCCGAATTATCTAGATTCCTTCGCGCAAGAACAAGGACGATGATAGGATGTGACAGGTAAAGAAGGAAATAGGGCGGTCAGAGAGCCAGTCCTACCCTCGCCACAGCTCGAGTGGCTTGTTTTGTGGATCCAGACCCATAAAAGTCTTTCCGGTATCAGGTCAAGTTTTTATATAAATTTTTGGACCTTTTTTTTTTTTAGTTAGGAAGACAACGTAACACTGTACACGGGGATACCTGTGTTATCCTGAAAAGCTGTCACCATATCGAGGACGAACACCTTAGGTGGTACAAACGAGAGATAACCATCTTCACAAGCGACTCTGGACATTATACCACGCTGCATGTTCGGCATTGAGTTCTTTTCCCAGCCGGCAAGAAAAACAAACTGCGAACTTCAATAGCAGCACACAAGGATTACGAGCACTACTAATTTACACGATAGCTTCTATTCTGCACGGCGGTAATGTATCAACGTGGAATAGAACCTCCAGCACTTGGGCTACATTCAGACTTGAATTCTGACATCCATTAGAAATCGCTTATATAAGTTTCGCCTCGAAGCCCCTCATACCGGGCAGAGTTTTTAGACTGACACTGACCTTCCAGCTTTTTCCATTGCTAAAGGAACCATGACAAGGACTTCTGTATCCCTTAAAATCCATTACCTTCGGCCAGGCTCCAGCCCTTGAAGGCAAACATCACATCTACCTGCTAGAGATCGAACCCGAGAACTTGAGATATAAAGACAAAAGCATAAGAGAAACACCATATCTCTACTAGAGATCGAACCTGAGAACTAGAGATATAAAGACAAAAGCATAAGAGAAACATCATATAGGCCTATCTACTAGAGATCGAACCTGAGAACTTGAGATGTAAAGATAAAAGCATAAGAGAAACATCATATAGGCCTATCTACTAGAGCTCGAACCTGAGAACTTGAGATATAAAGACAAAAGCATAAGAGAAACATCATATAGGCCTATCTACTAGAGATCGAACCCGAAAACTTGAGATATAAAGACAAAAGCATAAGAGAAACATCATATAGGCCTATCTACTAGAGATCGAACCTGAGAAATTCAGATACAAAGACAAGAGTAAAACAAACACCAAACATGTCTACTTGAGATCGAACCTGAGAAATTCAGGTACAAAGACCAAACATGTCTACTAGAGATTGAACCTGAGAAATTCAGATACAAAGACAAGCGTAAAAGAAACACCAAACATGTCTACTAGAGATCGAACCTGAGAAATTCAGATACAAAGGCAAGCGTAAAAGAAACACCAAACATGTCTACTAGAGATCGAACCTGAGAAATTCAGATACAAAGACAAGCGTAAAAGAAACACCAAATGTGTCCACTAGAGATCGACCCTGAGAAATTCAGATACAAAGACAGGCGTAAAAGAAACACCAAATGTGTCTACTAGAGGTCGAACCTGAGAAATTCTGATACAAAGACAAGCGTAAAAGAAACACCAAATGTGCCTACTAGAGATCGACCCTGAGAAATTCAGATACAAAGACAAGCGTAAAAGAAACACCAAATGTGTCTACTAGAGGTCGAACCTGAGAAATTCAGATACAAAGACAAGCGTAAAAGAAACACCAAATGTGCCTACTAGAGATCGACCCTGAGAAATTCAGATACAAAGACAAGCCTAAAAGAAACATCAAATGTGTCTACTAGAGATCGACCATGAGAAATTCAGATACAAAGACAAGCCTAAAAGAAACACCAAACATGTCTGCCAGAGATCGAACCTGAGAAATTCAGATACAAAGACAAGCGTAAAAGAAACATCAAATCTGTCTACTAGAGATCGACCATGAGAAATTCAGATACAAAGACAAGCGTAAAAGAAACACCAAACATGTCTGCCAGAGATCGAACCTGAGAAATTCAGATACAAAGACAAGCGTAAAAGAAACATCAAATGTGTCTACTAGAGATCGACCGTGAGAAATTCAGATACAAAGACAAGCGTAAAAGAAACACAAAATATGTCTACTAGAGATCGACCATGAGAAATTCAGATACAAAGACAAGCGTAAAAGAAACATCAAACATGTCTGCTAGAGATCGAACCTGAGAAATTCAGATACAAAGACAAGCGTAAAAGAAACACATAATATGTTTACTATAGATCGAACCTGAGAAATTCAGATACAAAGACAAGCACAAGAGAAACGCCAATTCTACCTACTAGAGATCGAACCCGTGAACTTTAGATATAAAGACAAACATAAGAGAAAAAGCATACTAGAGGTGGAACCCGAGAACTTCAAATACAAAGGCAAGCATAAAAGAAAGACCATATATACCTATTAGAGCTCGAACCCGTGAACTCCAGATACAAAGGCAAGCATAAGATAAATACCATATATACCTACTAGAGATCGAACCCTAGAACTTCAAATACAAAGGCATGCAAAGAGAAACACCAAATACACGTTATAGAAATCGAACCCATCTTCCATCGGCAAGAAACCGATGCCGGGGCCGATCTATCAAGAGACGGAAGCTGAAGACTACGTAAACTGATGCGGCGCAACCCAAATACGCAGCCAGACAGGATCGCTCAGTAAACACACAGAGATAAACAGCATTCTTTAAAGACAAGACACTGCTAAGCACCCCGGTGCACCGAAGTACATACATGCTCAACAGAAGCAGCTTCCAGTGCTTTATCGTTACAATTCACAGCGGGAAAGCAACACTTCGTAAAACCAAGAATTGTACAGAATCATTCATTCATACTGTTCTACCCAAGAACAGGTCTTTCACTGCAAATCGAGCGTTCTCCAATCTTTCATATCTTCCACCTTCCTCTCTCCGCATATGATCCATATATCTAATGTCGTCTACTATCTGATATCTTCTTCTGCCAAACTTTTCTCCCGTTCACCACTCCTTCCAGTGCATCCTTCAGTAGGCAGTTTCTTCTCAGCCAGCGACCCAACCAATTCCTTTACCTCTTTCTGATCAGTTTCAGCATAATTTTTTCTTCACCCACTCTTTCCAACACAGCTTCTTTTCTTATTGTCTGTTCATTCTTTACCATATCCACATTTCACATGCTTCCAGTCGTTTCTCTTCACTTCGTCATAAGGTCCATGTTTCTGCTCCCATACAATGCTACACTACACACAAAACACTTCACTAGTCTCTTCCGTAGTTCTTTTTCCAGAGGTCTGCAGAAGATGAGCTCTTTCCTATTAAAAGTTTTCTTAGCCATTGCCATTCTCTTTTTGACTTCCTGGCAGCAGCTCATGTTAATGCTTATAGTACACCACAATCATTTTGCTCTAAAGCTCCAGTTCACCGGCATTCTACTTCCTTACACAGACTATGAATGTCTTACAGTGTCAAAAAATACTATGAAAATTAAGGAACAAAATCAGCTTATAGGAACTTGCACGATAACTTGTTGGGTCGTAGTAGAGATGATTTTTAGTAAGTTTCGGTTTTGGGTGAGTGAAAACTCGTATTGTAGTCCTGAACCACCGGACTTCCCTGGAAAGCTGAGGCAAACAACATGTACTTTGAAAAGTAAGTGTGCAGTTTTCAGAAACAAACCTGAATGAAAAACATGGAACTGAAAAACAACCAACTTGCCAAAGATAGTTTAAAAAAAACTGTTTAATTTAACAAATACAGGCTTTCGGAAAACAAAAATGTAAATCCCATTAAAACACATAGAAAATCTGCATACTGGGGAAATCTAAAGAAACACAGTAATATGGTGTGTGGATAAGCTTCAGGGCTTCTACCGCGTTGTCTTGGTGTTATTGGCTGACGTTTCGATCGCTGTGTTGTGGCCATCTTCAGAGCAGTTGTTGGATAAGGAAATAGTCTCCCAGCTCTCATATATATAGTAGTGAAGTAGTAGTATAGTATCCAACAACTGCTCTGAAGATGGCCACAACACAGCGATCGAAACGTCAGCCAATAACACCAAAACAACGCGGTAGAAGCCTGAAGCTTATCCACGCACCATGTACACCAGCCACGGAAGCCTACGCGAACACTAAACGCAGTAATATGCCTGACATACTTATAACCTTCATACTCAATCAGTAATACACAAATAACCAAACAGTTTTGAAGATTCACGATGCTTAGCAACAGAACTAACTAATCTTCATTTTATAGTACGTCGGAACGAACCTAGCGGGAGAAACTGTAATGAAGCTCCGCGACCCAATCGTGCTCTGCGTATAATACCAGCTTGCAAGCCTAAGCTATATACTACATAAGTAGCGGTTTGTACAGCGTATGTTTTATATCGTTGCCGCTTGGCAATCTCTTGGAAAATTAATCACTAATCGTTACTACAATTGACGGAGTACGCAATAAGAAACCAACCAAGAGAAACCTGTTTTCGAGATATTGACCACTGAAATAAATCTGGTTTTTATACAACATTTCACGCAAAAAGTACTGTAACATTCATACTATTACAAAAAAAATTGCACAAAAAATATCAAAAAAGGCTAACCGATTTTTAATAACATACCAGCCGTTGATTTAATATTGCAAAGCAAAATAAATAAATGAATTTGATGCAATAAACGAATTTTCCTTATAAGTAACAGCAAAATGCTAATATTTCATTTTTTTTTTCCCCGAGTTAAATAATCCAGCCAAGAACAGATTTGTGCAAATAACTCATTTTTTTCAATTTGTCGGTTGGTCTATTACTGCGTAACTCCGTCCAATTAATGCTCTATTTTTTAATTTATTCACGAAATGTTATAATGGTGTACGATGTCTGAGCGGAAACATGTCGCTCCCTTCTAAACTCTTTGTCTTGCATAGTTTCATGCAATTACCTCACGGCATTGAGTACTTCAACAAGACTAAGAATCTTAACACATGGAAAATTCTCTAAAAATGTATTTGCATCTGTCGTGCAAAAATAGGGTGAATAGGAAGGGTCTTGTGGCACTTAGCAGGTGACGTGGCTGATTTAAAAATTTTATGCTAACAATGAAAGTCGCTATAGCGCTCAGAATCGCTTCTACAGTAACATTGTTTAAATTCCGTCGACTTTAAAACAATGTTTATAAGGAGGACACAACGCCATCCTGTCGAATGTAACACAATGTTCCTTGGTTTACGAGAAGTCGCAAGAGACGAATGACATCGAACTGGTAATAAATTTGAAATGCCACGGTTAATGGTCTACATTTCGGTCTCTCACAAGACGTGTTGCGGGTGGGGCGGCTAAGATTGATTGTTTTCGGGAGCCGTGAGGACCTAGTTGTACAAGAGGCCTGTCTTACGTTCGTGATAACCTCTTGTGTAGGGACAACGTGATGAAACGTCACTCCCGGTCAAGGTAGTAAGTAGAACAAGGCGCGAGAGGAGCCGGCAAAGGAACTGCGTGGCAGGGAGGTGAATTCTGCTTTAATTATTCCGGAGTTTTAAAATAGAGCCTTCAGGAGCATCGAGGTAAACGAAACTAATTCTACTGGAAACGCTCTACCGTTCCAATTTACTTGTTCACTCGCAGTTCGTTACTATGGCTTAGTCATTATACTAAATTACTTTTGTTTTGTAATTAAAGATGTTGGAAACCTAATGAATTCCTACTTGCTTCAAGCCGGACGAGCTGGAGATCCCTGCCTGCAAGCCAAACCGAGTACGGGCCCCGTGGTAGGCAACCACTTAACAAACGGCTCGCTTGAAGTGGATGGCCAGCGGAAAGGGGAAAGCAATGGTTACTATACAATAATGATAATAATAATAATAATAATAATAATAATAATAATAATAATAATAATAATAATAATAAAGGTAAAAAGGTATCACCGTAACATGCCATGAAGGCACTTGGGGGACATGGAGGTAGAGTCCCATGCTTTCCATGACCTCGGTACTAGAATGAGGTGGTGTGGTCGGCATCACGCTCTGACCGCCTTTTACCCTCGGGAAAGACTCGGTACTCAATTTTATAGGAGGCTGAGTGAACCCCGGGGACGTTCTGAAAGTTTGACGACAAAAAAAATCCTGTCACCACCTGGGATCGAACCCCGGACCTTGCAGTCCGTAGCCAGCTGTTCTACCAACTGAGCTACCCAATAATAATAATAATAATAATAATAATAATAATAATAATAATAATAATAATAATATTCATCATCATTCTGGGACTACTGTACTCCAACCACGAGGAAGTCTCAGGGGAATGAGACGCAGCGGGGTGATGCTATGAATGAATATTGATATCATAAGATGTCATTAGGTCACACATGTGGGTAGACGCATCTCCATTGGCTATCTCTCAAAGCACAAACGATATCACTGATACACACATATTTATACAACCCTAGTTACAAAATTAGATCACTGTTAATATCCTGGGGCCATATTCACAGACATTCTTAGCGCGGGCTTCCGGTGGATAATCAGGGAACTAACCTTTTTCGTACCTATTCATAAACCAGTGTCAGCAATATGATATGATATTAATCCTGTACAAATAACCAGTCGATAGTCGGAGCTAGTTTAGCACGCTCGTAGCGCGGACTAGCGAAATGTCTATGAATAGCACCCCTGGTCTTTTAATCCCTCCATACAGGAAATAACATACGCTGAAGAGCGCATGGTTTTTAAACTGGCGTTATAACAGTAATATTATCTATCTACTTCGCTTCAATAGATGATGCAATAGTAAGCACATTCCTTTCACGATTGACCTCCTGGTTGGAGAACAATACATTATAAGACGAGGACCGCTGGGTTCGCTCATGCGACTGTTAAGCGGTTGTACTTCTTGGACGATAAAATTGAAAGTCTGATAGCTTTACAGCCTGGAAATTTTGAGACGCCTGTTTTCTGTACAGGACAACGTAAAGATCTGATTTACGATTTTCATGGTGATTAACGGGGTGCTATATTTGGATATTTTCACAGTGTTATTTTGGCTCCATCAACAAAAAGGACAGGGAAAGATGAACGTGAAAACTTATGTCTCGAATCCGTTAACAAGAGCTCAACAAGTTTTGGAAAAAGAAGCTCTTGTTAACGCATCCAAGAGAGACTTTCCCGTTTCCCCATTCCGTCTTCTCTGATAATGAAGTCGGCATGTAGCTCCCAAACGGTGGATGTCTGTCCAGCTATGAAATATCCAAAAGAATAACATGCTGTGCAGATTTCTTCTCCACTTTAATAGAGTTTTTCTTCTGCTACAATAGACGGCTTTGTTTAGCACATTAGTAGGCTAAACTATGCATATTCTGTTGTGTTAGCTCGCGCCCTGGATTCTAAAGTGCCGTAACTGAGGATACTTATTTTTCAGTGAGTAACATTTTAATATAAATCATTTTAATATTAATCATTATTTAATTTAATAATCCAGGGTGCGATATGACAATTCTACCATAGCAATGAATGACTTGTAAGGAATCCTAATTAATGTGGAAAGCGGTAAAGCTCTAGAAGATTATTGACTAATATTAAAATATTAGTAACTGAAATAGTAATTACGTTACAAGAGCGGTATGTTGACGTTTTCATGTTCGAGGAAAAGATTGAAAAAGCGAAACGTAGTTGAGCTTTTTTAATTTCCGAGAACATGAAAACCTACATACCGCTCGTGTATCGTACATTATTTTGTTCGAAGATCGTTTATTACATACCTGAAAGACGAATTTCTAATTAGTTGCAATGAAATCTCCATGTTGGTTTCTGTTTAATGACGCCAACTTCGGAAAAGCAAAATATCTTTCTTCAACATTGTTGCTATAAAATGTTGTCTGTGTTTACTATACTCCAGCAGGCCGTGATATACGTCTGTCTTTTTTTCTCCCCAGTCTATAAATGCGAACTTAAAACAAACGGTAAGGTTATGTAATGATTTATATTTTCATTTTAATATTTTAACAATATTATTTATATAACATATTGCAGTAATAAAATCGGCATCTGGAATCTTGTTGATTTTTTCACGGCTTCCTTAATGTTACTTTTATCAGGAATGCAATAAGTTTCGTGGAGTAGTAAACTTTACTTAATTTTTGCAAATATTTAAAAACAATAATTAACATTGCAATTTAGGTGAAATTCCAGTGGTAAGTTTCCAATTTATAATTATTACTATGTTAAACGTCTCTAAAAATAATATGTTAAAAGCCTAAAGCAGTAAAATGAATGTCGCGCTTAAGCGGTAAGAAGAGGGAAATTGTTATGTGTGTTACGTTGGGAATACTGAATGTGGTATTTTACACTTACCGCGTATTGGTTCTGTGCGGAAAACAAGCAAATACGCACGATCTCGCACAAAATATAATATTTTGAGATAGGTACGACACTTTAGAATCCAGGGTGCGAACTTGTATGATGGAATTTCAATAGACTGAAATTCACTTTACTAACACAGTAATATTAATAGCACTTAACAAATGGAAAAACTAACGAGAGAGAGGACAGAAGAAATGTCAGATGAAAGTGGACTAAGGCAAATGGTACAGCAAGAATGCTCTTTATCACCTACCCTGTTCAACATCTACTTGGAGGGTTTAATGAAGACTGTTTTCAGAACATGGAAGGAGTGATAGTAGGAGTAAGATGAAGAATAACGTTAATAAGATTTTCTGGTGATATGGCGTTGTTAGCAGAAAAGGAGACGATACTAAGGGATATGGTGCTGGAGCTGAATGACAGCTATGAGCAATAGGAATGAAGATAAATGCAAACAAGTCGGAGATAGTGGTTATCGGAAGTAAAATAAAGAAGGTAAACTTGCGATTTCTAAATGAGGCATTGAAACGACTGCGCAGCTTCAAATACTTGGGGTGTACTATAAGCAGTAACATGAGCTGCTGCCAGGAAGTCAAAGGGAGGATAGCAATGGCCAAGGAAGGTTTTAATAGGAAAAGGAGCATTTTCTACGGACCTCTGGAAAAATAACTAAAGAAGAGCCTGGTTACGTGTTTTATGTGGAGTGTGGCATTATAGGGGGAATAAACATGGATATTACGACGAAGTGAAGAGAAACGAATAGAAGCATTTGAAATGTGGATATGGAGAAGAATGGAGTGTGTGAAATGGACAGAGAGAATAAGAAATAGAGTTGTATTGGAAAGAGTGAAGAAAGAAAGATGCTGAAATTGATCAGGAGCAGATAAAGGAATTGAGTCAATTGCTGAGAAGAAACTGTCTGCTGAAGTACCTAGGTGTGTACTGGAACGAATGGTGAACGGGAGAAGAGTTCGGGGCAGAAGAAGATATCAGATGATAGGCAACATTAAGATATATGGATCATATGCGGAGACCAAGAGGAAGGCAGAAAAAGAGGAAGGATTGGAGAATGGTGGGTTTGCAGTGAAGGAAACTATAATGAAATGAATTACTTACTTACTTACTTACTTACTTACTTACTTACTTACTGGCTTTTAAGGAACCCGAAGGTTTATCGTCGCCCTCACATAAGCCCGCCATAGGTCCCTATCCTGACCAAGAACAATCCAGTCTCTATCACCATATCCCACCTCCCTCAAATCCATTTTAATATTATCTTCCCATCTACGTCTCGGCCTCCCCAAAGGTATTTTTCCCTCAGGCCTCCCAACTAACACTCTATATGCATTTCTGGATTCGTCCATACGTGCTACATGTCCTGCCCATCTTAAACGTCCGGATTTAATGTTCCTAATTATGTCAGGTGAAGAATACAATGCGTGCAGTTCTGTGTTGTGTAACTTTCTCCATTCTCCTGTAACTTCATCCCTTTTAGCCCCAAATATTTTCCTAAGCACCTTATTCTCAAACACCCTTAGTCTCTGTTCCTCTCTCAAAGTGAGAGTCCAAGTTTCACAACCACAAAGAACAACCAGTAATAAAACTGTTTTATAAATTCTAACTTTCAGATTTTTTGACAGCAGACTGGATGATGAATGCTTCTCAACGGAATAATAACACGCATTTCCCATATTTATTCTGTGTTTAATTTCCTCCCGAGTATAATGAAACCTTGAAATAACCTTCTAATAATGAAATGAATTAATAATATTAAATGTAAGTAACATCACAAAGACGAAATTGTGTTGATATAGTGATGTCACAATAATTTCAAATTGACCATCTAGTAATAAGAAGCATCGGAGGACACGAACGTTCCTGTGCAAAATTACAATTAAATCCAATTTCATAATAAAATTTCAAATAATAATCCAATAATAAATACGCAGAAAAAGTACCATACTTTCTGCAATGCAAGTCAAACGCTTATCTGTAAAGAAAGTATTTAAAACGATAACAGTCGAGATGTAATAAGTGTATCTATCTTCCAGTCTGTAAGAACTGCTTGTAGACCGCCACGTCTGCTCATCCTAGTCAGCGAGCAACCCGCACGGACATGATTCGCATTATCCAGGCAGACGAGGTATTTGCACGTTGCGAAAGTGAACTGCAAGCCGCTGATTGAATAGAAGTTTCTGGGCGCCGTAATTGCACTGGTCAGAGGGTTTCAGCTTGGAAATAGAAGCCGCCAACAAACACAATTTCCTCTCCGCGCCACAGAGGCCGCACACGTCATTAGCCTTTGTCTCATCCGCGAGTCCCAATTCAGGTGCGTGATTATGAATTCAGCAGGGATCTTAATACTATATTACACAGCGAGTCCTGAACTTGGACAACGTCACTGAAAACAAGCAAAGGAGTAAAAAAAAATGAATGGATGAAAGGAGCGACATGAAACGTGGCAAAAAAAGATAAAAGGAGAAAGGAAAGGAGTATGAAGCGAAGGAAGGAAGAAAAGAACAGGAAATTAAAATAAATAGAGGAAACAGAACAGAAGAGAGGTGGAACAATGGAAGAAGAAATGTTGGACCAGAGAAGAAAAACTAAAATACAGGTAGGCCTAAATTTGGAGGTAGGATAGACCGAAAAGCGAAAGAAAGAAAGCAGAAGAAGGAAGTTATAAAAATTATGAGGGGGTTAACGAAGGAAAAGAACGAAAGAATATTAAGAAATACAATAAGGAAGACTGGAGAAAAGAAACAACGCAAGAAAGCACAAGGAAACAAAGAAAGGAAAAAAATAAAAGAAAGAAAGCATGAAATAATGAAAAATAAACGAGGACAGAAGAAAGAAGGAAAATAAGGAACTAAATGAGGAAGAAAGAAAGAAAGATAAAAAGGAAAAAGGAGAGGAAAGGGACTGAGGAAGGGAAGAAGGGTCTAGAAGAGAGTAAAATTGTAGGAATTTACTTAATTACTTACTGGCTTTTAAGGAACCCGGAGGTTCATTGCCGCCCTCACATAAGCCCGCAATTGGTCCCTATCCTGAGCAAGATTAACCCAGCCTCTTCCATCATATCCCACCTCCCTCAAATCCACTTTAATATTATCTTCCCATCTACGTCTCCGCCTCCCCAAAGGTCTTTTCCTCTCTGGCCTCCCAACTAACACTCTATATGCATTTCTGGATTCGCCCATAAGTGCTACATGCCCTGCCCATCTCAAACGTCTGGATTTAATGTTCCTAATTATGTCAGGTGAAGGATACAATGCGTGCAGCTCTGCGTTGTGTAACTTTCTCCATTCTCTTGTAACTTCATCCCTCTTAGCCCCTAATATTTTCCTAAGAACCTTATTCTCAAAAACCCTCAATCTCTATTCCTCTCTCAAAGTGAGAGTCCAAGTTTCACAGCCATACAGAACAACCGGTAATATAACTGTTTTATAAATTCTAACTTTCAGATTTTCTGACAGCAAACTAGATAACAAAAGTTTCTCAAACGAATAATAACAGGCATTTCCCATATTTATTTTGCGTTTAATTTCCTCCCGAGTGTCATTTATATTTGTTACTGTTGCTCCAAGATATTTGAATTTTTCCACCTCTTCGAAGGATAAATCTCCAACTTTCATAGTTTCATTTCGTACAATATTCTGATCACGCGACATAATCATATACTTAGTCTTTTCGGGATTTACTTCCAACCCTATCTCTTTACTTGCTTCAAGTAGAATTTCCGTGTTTTCCCTAATCGTTCGTGCATTTTCTCCTAACATATTCACGTCATCCGCATAGACAAGCAGCTGATGTAACCCGTTCAATTCCAAACCCTCTGTGTTATCCTGAACTTTCCTAATGGCATATTCTAGAGCAAAGTTAAAAAGTAAAGGTGATAGTGCATCTCCCTGCTTTAGCCCGCAGTGAATTGGAAAAGCATCAGATAGAAACTGGCCTATACGTACTCTGCTGTAAGTAAAATTGTAGGAATATAAAGAAAAATTGATAGCTCTAAAATAAGGTAATGAGGACAAAGGCAACAAAGAAACGAATAATTAAACACTAAGATGGAGAATAAGAATGGAAGAAAAAAAAGAGGAAATAAGAATGTCAAACAAAAGACGTTATTTAAAATAATATATTAATGAGGAAGGATTTCAAAGAACCTAAGACAGAAAGAGAGTCAATAAATGATAATAATAATAATCAACCGCGAAGCAGAATGGCAGGAGACCGTGGTTCGAAGATGAGTCGCAAAGGCTGCTACGTTTTTGAATTCCGCACTGCAGTGCGATACGCCGCGATTAGCAATCATTGCTACCCGGCCGGCCGGCACGCCGCAGGTTATCTCCCTCCGCCATAAATCCCGACTCTCCCACTAATAACTACACGCGTTTCATCGATTTCGACTCGCTGTTGTGTCCGCCGCTGTATTTGAAAAATAGTACTGTTAAAGCGTAAGGCAATCAATTTCAGTTTGCTATATAGATATTCGCTTGTTGTCTATACAAAAATTGATTACAGCGATACCAGAGTTAGAAAATATTGCGTAACTTTCGACGTGTGAAGTCACGGACTTCATGCAAGTCCTTACATTTAAGGAATTGTACACGGTGTGACTCAAGCCGTTAATAAATTGTTTTAGGCATCACACACAACACGACGAGAGGTGGACAAAATATTTTTTTGTCGTTGAAATCCTATAACTCGCAGCGCTTGTATTTTATTTTATACTAAGTAATGACTGAGGACAGCTAATAGTAATATACGTTACAAGAGCGGTATGTTGACGTTTTCATGTTCGAGGAAAAGATTGAAAAAGCGAAACGTAGTTGAGCTTTTTTAATTTCCGAGAACATGAAAACAAACATACCGCTCGTGTATCGTACATTATTTTGTGCGAAGGTCGTTTATTACATACTTGAAAGACGAATTTCTAATTAGTTGCAATGAAATCTCCATGTTGGTTTCTGTTTAATGACGGCAACTTCGGAAAACCAAAATATCTTTCTTCAACATTGTTGCTATAAAATGTTGTCTGTGTTTACTATACTCCAGCAGGCCGTGATATACGTCTGTCTTTTTTTCCTCCAGTCTATAAATGCGAACTTAAAACAAACGGTAAGGTTACCTAATGATTTATTTTTTTCATTTTAATATTTTAACAATATTATTAATATAACATATTGCAGTAATAACATCGGCATCTGGAATCTTGTTGATTTTTTCACGGCTTCCTTAATGTTACTTGTACCAAGAATCCAATAAGTTTCGTGGAGTAGTAGACTTTATTTAATTTTTGCAAATATTTAAAAACAATAATTAACATGGCAATTTAGGTGAAATTGCAGTGGTAAGTTTCCAATTTATAATTATTACTATGTTAAACGTCTCTAAAAATAATATGTTAAAAGCCTAAAGCAGTAAAATGAATATGGCGCTTAAGCGGTAAGAAGAGGGAAATTGTTACGTGTGTTACGTTGGGAATACTGAATGTGGTATTTCACACTTACCGCGTATTGGTTCTGTGCGGAAAACAAGCAAATACGCACGATCTCGCACAAAACAATAAATAGACATACGTTCGGTGTATTAATTGATATAATGTGTCTGAACAAACAAACAAACATTAATAAGACGCGCATCTCTCTATGATAGTTCCTGGCTCTTAGGTAGATTGATGTGTTCGTATGGTAATTTCGCCTGCCTCAGAGGGTTCGATATTCGATCCATCCTTTCGTACTTCTTAATTTAGAAATTCGATTCTAAGTGGTTCTAGAATATTCTAATTTATGCTACTTTGAAATTAAATACGCAATCCATCGCAACACCTTATGAACCAGAAAGTTCCTCAGCAGTAGCTATAAAAGCTCGAATTCTACCGTCGGTAACCATTCACGGTTTGAATATCTCAAGCCCGTAACAGCAAAAGTAAAAGATAGCGAGAGAAGAATTAAGTATCAGATGCTCCAGCACGCAATAGCAAACTACGTCGACATCGTCCAATTCCATGCGGGTTGTTATCGATCTCGTATGTCTTGAACCATTTGGTCTGTCACAGTATGAATCCAACTACCCAGTTTTTGACGTTCTCGTTGCACTGTCGCTAGGTGTAACATATTCAAAATATATTGAAATAAATTAATAAATTATGTTAAAATTCTGCGCTGTCTATTTTTTAAAGATGTGTTGCTTATTTCGGATGAAACAAAATAAATAAATTAATTTGAAGACTTCGATATAACTTGCGTATTAAGAAAACGATGTCATAGAATTATAAGAAGAGGAAATAACTTGATAAAACATTATCCAAGACTGGAATAAACGTAGGAAAGGAGAAAGAAAATAAATAATTAACATAACAAATTTTCAGCACGTGTTTAACTTAAAATTACCATATGAAGACTAAAATTCATTACATTCACGTAATACGTGAGTGAACGTTATACCCATCCCTTATTCCGCCTACGAAACCATTAAATACGTCCCACATATCTCGAGTCTAGAAATAACACATTTACAACTAATTCATTAAGAGAATGGGATGTCGCGCGGTGTCCTCAGACAAACAGCCCTTTCAGAAGTGGCGTAGTTTGCACTTTTCCACTATAATAATAATAATAATAATAATAATAATAATAATAATAATAATAATAATAATAATAATAATAATAATAACAATAATAATAATAGTAAAGTACAAAGAATACAATGAAGATAATATTTATTAGGTACACAGCAAGGAAAATTATACGATGTAAGAGTAATGGAACGGAGAAAAATTCTCTCCGGCGCCGGGATTTGAACCCGGGTTTTCAGCTCTACGTGCTGATGCTTTATCCACTAAGCCACACCGGATACCACCCCGGCGTCGGAGAGAATCGTCTCAGATTAAGCTCCAACTCTTGGGTTCCCTCTAGTGGCCGCCCTCTGCACTACGCCATAGATGTCTATGAACGTAGGACCGAAGTCCACACATGTGCTGATGTGCACTCGTTATGAGTGTGGCTTAGTGGATAAAGCATCAGCACGTAGAGCTGAAAACCCGGGTTCAAATCCCGGCGCCGGAGAGAATTTTTCTCCGTTCCATTACTCTTACATCGTATGATGACGCAGAATATCTGCATGGAAATATCATATGTACTTCGGTACATTAAAATAATACATATATATATATATATGATATGCGTAAATCACTTCGTGATTTAAGACGGCCCTTATTCCGTCGGATCTCGGCCAACTGGTCACTCATTACGAGTGCACCTCAGCACATATGTGGACTTCGGTCCTACGTTCATAGACATCTATGACGTAGTGCAGAGGGCGGCCACTAGAGGGAATCCAAGAGTTGGAGCTTAATCTGAGACGATTCTGTCCGACGCCGGGGTGGTTTCCGGTGTGGCTTAGTGGATAAAGCATCAGCACGTAGAGCTGAAAACCCGGGTTCAAATCCCGGCGCCGGAAGGAATTTTTCTCCGTTCCATTACTCTTACATCGTATGATGACGCAGAATATCTGCATGGAAATATCATATGTACTTCGGTACATTAAAATAAAATAATATGAAGGAAAATTATGATTATAAGTACCTGAAGTTATCACATGATAGACATACCATTATAGGGATATATGACACAAAAACAGATAAAATAAAATAAATATCACTAGAATATAAAAATGTCATAACAGCAAGTTAGTTTGGCAACTCGTCATAAGATAATTTTCTAACTTGGATTTGAAAGATTCTTAGAAAAAATTAAACATTATAAACTTCGCTACTTGGAACGTCCAAGGAATCGCACATAGAGACGACCAGTTAGATGACATGCTTCAAAAGAAAAATGTTTCAATAGCTGCGATCCCTGAAACAAAAAGAAAATTTCAAGGAACGAAAGAAACCGGAAACATCATTTGGAAAGAATGAGTAATAGTAGACTCCCAAAGGCAATTTATAATTATGTACCACATGGCCAAAGATCTGTGGGTCGTCCTGCTAAAAGATGGCGTGAAAATTTTATGTGAGACCGTAGCAGGCCTTGTGGCCTAACACTTGTCAGGCAGAAGAAGAAGAAGGATTTGAAAGATTTGAGTGTTCGGCAGCCCTTGACTTCAGACGGCAGAGAGTTCCAGTGACGAGAGGTAGCAACAGTGAAAGATGAGGAATACAGAGATGATGTGTGGAGTGCAATTTCTAGCGTGTTATAGCGTTGTGATCGAGTATTAATATTATGATAGCGAGAGAGTTTGGAAATGGAAGAATAAATAATAACCTATAAGTCATGTATACAACGTTCCAGGGGTGGATCTAACTTCATAAAAGAGAGGGGAGATCCTAATCACTGGGTCATTGGAAATGACTAATTCACGCAACTGAACAACGACTGCCAGCAGAAGTGAAACAAGGAAATGTGTGGGAATTCCGGGACAATACTCTGAAAAGGGATAAAACACAGTGTTTAGGAGTAGCATAACAAGTGAAAACGGATGCGTGTCAAGAATGGCGGGAGTAAAAGGAGACATGGCAGATGAAGGAACGTAAAACATCCGGAGAGGGACAGAGCCGCCGTTTAGGCAGCTCCCTCGTTTATAACGAAACTCGAACTCACGACCGCGCCTTACTCATTGATTAGTACTACAGGCCGATGTAATAAATCTGACGTACATCACAGCAGATTGTCTGGGCGCAGTAACTCTTCCTCGTAACAAGCTGCTACTGCTACGCCACATATTTGCCATTTGCACACCTTTTAACGTCGGATGCTTCCAGCCCTATGCTCCATTTCCCTTTCGTTTCGCCGTAAAATAAAAAAAAGAAGGCAGGAAAAGAAAAGTAACCCCATGGTGCTAACCGTAAGGGAAAGAAGAAGGGAATTATCCTGGAGACGTGTGGCTCCCACAAGGCCGCCCGGCGCCGCATCCTCGGATATGAAGGAGTTGGATTTGCGCGGCCGATGCAGTGATATAACGCCTGTATTTGCGTGTACACGAATAAACGACTCCTGCCTTGACGTTTATTGGATACTTACAGCTTTACCCAGTCCGGAAGATCGATTTACTGCAAGGATCAAGGCGCTGTGTCTATGCAGCCCGCCCACCAAGGTGCTATCGATTGCAGACGTGGCCGTATGTTTCCTCATCTAATACTCTGCGAGGGACACGCGGCACGTACAGTACAGCTATCAAACAAATACGGATACATTCCGCAGTTAAATATCGAACATTGTTTTCAGGCTGTACAAGAGAATTCTTAACCCCTTGATTTCGAGATGGTTTATATGCTCTCCAACTCGAATAAAAAATGAAGTTGAAGAATTTATCTATCCCTATCTCTATCTCTATCCATGTCTATCTATCTCAATCCACATCTATCTATCTATCTATCTATCTATCTATCTATCTATCTATCTATCTATCTATCTATCTATCTATCTATCTATCTATCTATCTATCTATCTATCTATCTATCTATCTATCTATATCTATCTATCTATCTATCTATCTATATCTATCTATCTCTATCCATATCTATGTCTGTCTATCTATCTATCTATCTATCTGTCTGTCTGTCTGTCTGTCTATCTATCTATCTATCTATCTATCTATCTATCTATCTATCTATCTATCTATCTATCTATCTATCTATCTACCTATCTACCTATCTACCTATCTATCTATCTATCTATCTATCTATCTATCTATCTATCTATCTATCTATCTATCTATCTATCTATCTGTCTATCTACCTATCTATCTATCTGTCTATCTGTCTATCTACCTGTCTGTCTATCTACCTGTCTATCTATCTACCTGTCTATCTATTTACCTGTCTATCTATCTACCTGTCTATCTATCTACCTGTCTATCTATCTATCTATCTATCTATCTATCTATCTATCTATCTATCTATCTATCTATCTATCTATCTATCTATCTATCTATCTATCTATCTATCTATCTATCTATCTATCTATCTATCTATCTATCTATCTATCTATCTATCTATCTATCTATCTATCTATCTATCTATCTATCTATCTATCTATCTATCTATCTATCTATCTATCTATCTATCTATCTATCTATCTATCTATCTATCTATCTATCTATCTATCTATCTATTTATCTATCTATCTACCTATCTACCTACCTACCTACCTATCTATCTATCTATCTATCTATCTATCTATCTATCTATCTTTTATTTTTTATTTATCTACTTATTTATTATTTACTTATTTATTTATTTATTTATTTATTTATTTATTTATTTATTTATTTATTTATTTATTTATTTATTTATGTATTTATGTATTTATTTATTTATTTATTCTGGTGTAGTTAAGGTCATAAGGTGTTCTCTTCCACACCACCAGAAATACAAATACAATAACAGAAATAGAAATGGAAAAAAACACTATAAACAAAGTAAAGTCACACAAAAATATACACAGGTTGCAGTCACACAAACTTTAAATGAGTGATTGTCATAATTAATTGTATCGTAACTAATTAACTAACATAAACAAGAAACTTGCGATTTTAATCTAGAGTAAAAAACACAAATCAACACTTCTAGCAATACCTAAAAAGCATTAAATAAGACAAAATTTTCCAATTTAATTTTGAATTGTGATAAAGTCCGGCAGTCCCTGACGTCATTAGATAACGAATTCCAGAGACGAGATATTTCTACAGTGTAGGAGGATGAGTATAGAGACATTCTATGAAGAGGGATAGAAAGAAGTGCTTGATGTCGGTTTTGAAGAGTTGTAAGAAATTGAAAGCGCGATAAGAGATAATTCGGAGTAGAAGTATGCATGATCCTAAACAGAAGAGACAGTGAATGTATTGTTCTTCGTTCCTTCAGACGCACCCATGAAAGTAACTGGAGGGAAGGTGTTATATGGTCAAATTTACGAGTATTGCAGATGAATCGTATGCACACATTATGAACACGTTGTAGGCTCTCAGCTAAGAGTGAACTTACATTAGTTAGCAAGGAATCGCAATAATCAAAATGGGGCATTACAAGCGTCTGAATAAGATTCTTTTTTAGACTAAGTGGTAGAAATTCTTTCATATGGAACAAGGAGTGAAGTTGAGAAAATATTTTTTTGCAAATGTGTGTTACTTGAGTGTTCCAGTTTAGATCACTATCCATAAAAATGCCAAGATTTTTAACTGTTTCACTGTATTTAACAATAATCCCATTCAATATTATATGCGGTAGAGTACCATTATCAAGAGTGCTTCGTAGACGATTATGTCCCATTACGATTGCTTGCGATTTCTCTGGATTTAACCTTGTTTATAAAAAGAATACATTCCATTTCATATACATACACATAAATAAGCGCCAACTCCGGGAGGGGGCAGAGGGGGAGGTGAGGGCTGTGACCCCCGAGCTCGTTTAGGTAAGAGGGACGAAGAGGTCCTTTTGCCATGGTCAATTTTTCAACAGTATCCGAACATATTATGTGAAACACACGGAAGGAGGGAAGATATCTTGATCTCAATTGTTTCTGGGAAATGGGTGGAATCACTATATTACAATGTCGTTAAGTTGATTCATACTGTGTTTATCAGTAACTGAACCGGAGACCCCTTGGCGTTAAAATTGTATAGTAGCGGCCTTGGATTGAGTTTTATTATGACGGTGTTGTGTGGGAGTACTAACATAATACAGAGTGATTTATATAGAACTGACACATTTCTTTCATTAATTGTTTCAAAACGAATTGTCCTAGCGACAACTTATTATACCTAAAATGTAGAGGAATTTTGGGAGATTATTTACCTCTATAGCAAATGTTGTCCGGCGTTGTCAAATCCGGAGATCTCGGTGGTCACAGGTTCCTGGAAATTATTCGGTCGTCACATAACTGGATGCTTCATCTGTGAACCATGTGATGGACAATATGGCAGGATTTTGCACAATGAACGTCTGAAACCAATGACAATAATTCAATCTTTTATCCTTATCTGGTTCCTGTAGCTGATGAACAACCGTAACCCTATATGGCTTTAGGCTCTCTGACACATTGAGTAGGTGTACCCTGTCTCCTGCGACAAACGTCTTAATGATTTTTTGGGTGACTGCTCCAGTCGTGCTCTTACTTCAACAACAACCGTGGGAAGCCTAGATGAACGATGCTTGCCCTTTTCACTCAGCAGAGATCCAGTTGTTTCCAATTTGTTTACCAGTCCCAGTATTGTGTTTCTTTTGAGAGGATTACGAACACCAAATTCTCTCTGGTATGCCCTTTGAGTAGCTGTAATTGAATTCGTAATCCAGTATTGCTTCACAAGGAAGAGTCGTTGATTTAATGTGTACTGCATTTTCACGTTGACACAAAATGTCGAAAACAGCTGCCAACAATAGGAATAAAACATAAACATCTGCGCGTCTAGTGACAAGGAATCGAAACTCTAGAACATTCTGCTGTTGGTTTCAGACGTTCATTGTGCAAAATCGTGCCATATTGTCCATCACATGGTTCACAGATGAAGCATGGTTCCATTTATCCGGTTATGTGACGACCGAATAATTTCCAGGAACCTGTGGCCACCGAGATCTCAGGATTTGACAACGCCGGACAACATTTGCTATAGAGGTAAATAATCTCCCAAAATTCCTCTACATTTTAGGTATAATAAGTTGTCGCTAGCACAATTCGTTTTGAAACAATTAATGAAAGAAATGTGTCAGTTCTATATAAATCACTCTGTATAAGCGGAAACAAGCGAGAAAATTTATAACTAACTTAAGTGGAATAGCTGAGTATCTCATACACCATCCGATAACTCATGCCTGCCTTCCTGCCGAGTGCTTAAAATAAAAAATCCGCGTCTTTGCATACACACACGAAGAGTACACGGGAAAAGCCGATGAGACTCATTTTATAATGTTAAAACATACGAGACCACGGACGTAGCTCAGGCGCTAGCGCCTTTGCCTGTTGATCCGTAGCTGCGTTCTGGCGCGGGTTCGATCAAGTGCCTACATCACGTGAAAGAAACGCGCTGCATATGAGAAGGGCGTAAAAGCCAAGGTTGTTATTATGTGCGACAAAAAACAAAAATGCTTTTAAAAACAAGCTTCCCTTCGGAATTTTTATAAGCTCTTAACCTTAATTGGAATGTTATAAACTTCCACATCCATAGGCTATGATAACTGTGTAAGTATCGCGATTCGCGTCCGTGTTTTAAACTTGGCCTTTCTCCCTATAGTGACTGAGTGGTCAGACCTTCAGTCTGTCACGCAGGCGGTCCGGGTTCGTGTCCCGGTCAGGCCTGGAATTTTTCACGGAAAAATCCATAGTGGCACTTGTGGCGGACAAGGTCGTAGTTGTGGTTTTTCTCGATGTTGTCCCGTTTCTCCATATTAGGGATCAACATCATTCCTTCAACATTTCTCCATTCCATCATCATTCCATAGCATTCCCCGAACGCCGGCTGGCAACGCACGGTGTGGGCTGGCCCAGAGACGAGTGGGTTGCCTGCTCGAAACCTGGGTACGCAGCGAACCTTAGTGTAGTCAGCCGGTGTGGGTTTGGAAATGCGCCTAGCTTGAGGGTTAGCGCAATAGAGCGTAAAGGTCGCAGTGCTGGGTCCCGAAATATTCCAATTCTAGCTTTCAGATCTCTAATACTAGACGAGAAGCGAAGACTAACTCGTCATGTGTTCGGCATGATACAATGGACACAGACTCAGTATTTACAGAGAGGAGATTAAGTACCCACTTCCGTGACGAGTAGTGCCACTAAAACTGTTGCTTAAAACTTGGAAACAATGGAGAACAATAATTAACAGGGCTAGGATTTTGATGAAATTGCATGTTTTTTCTAGTACGCCAGAAACATAGCTGCTTTAGTATTTATATGTTATGTGATAAACTGAGTGTTTTAAGACATATTTGTTAGGGCATTTTTTGCATTTTTTGCCTGTTTCAACTCATAAGAGCATCTTTTGTTTTATTCGGTCATTTTTTAGGCATTTTCACTTGATTTTGGCATGGAGAGCGTTACACTTTGTGATCAGGGTACTAAGAAAAGGTTCTGATAAATCCAAAGAGATTGCATATAAATCACTAGTACGTCCAGTAATGGAATATGGTGCTGCATGTTGGGATCCTTACAGATTAGAACATATTAAGACAGTGGAAAAGATTCAAAAACGGGCTCTTAAGTGTTGTCGGAAAAATTCACCATTAAAATGGGACACACTCACGGATAGGAGAACGCGAATTCGATTATGCGCACTGTTCAAAACATACAGAGGTGAGCCTGCCTGGAAAGAAATAAAAAATAGGTTGCAGCCGCCAAATTACTCTTCAAGGAACGACCACTCATATAAATTGAGGGAAAGAAGGCAGAGGACGGACACTGGAAAGTTTTCTTTTCTCAATCGTACTATCAGGGACTGGAATGCTTTACCTGCAGACTTACTAAAGGCTTTACCAACAACCAAAAATGTATTTAAAAATAGGCTTAAGGACCTTACTAATAGACGGTAATTATACACAGTACTTAAAGGGTGTAAATGATATGTTGTTATTGAAGTGTTGTATCAGTGAAGAATTATGTTGTGTCAGTGAAGTGTGTTGTATCAGTGAAGAAGTATGTCGTGTCAGTGAAGTGTGCTGTGTAAGTGAAACGTGTTCCTGTCAGTGAAGCTGTATAGGTTATAGTGGCAGTGCAAAGTATTTGAACAGTGAAATGTTTTTGAAGTGCTAGTGAAATCAGGATAGAATCAGTGAAATGTGTCGTAGTTCCAGTGCAGTGAGTGAGTTGACAGCGAAATGAGTGTAATGTTGAAAGGTACTTGTGCAGATATGAACATATACTCGTGGGTTTTAGTTCGATCTTAGTTTTAAGATACAAATTAGAATATTTCAAATGTTATTTTAAGTGATCGTTTCATTTAATTTAGTATATTCCCTGTTGTTGTTGTTGTTGTTATTATTATTATTATTATTATTATTATTATTATTATTATTATTATTATTAGTATTATTATTAATTGTATTTTAATTAATAAGTTTATTATTGTCATTATTGAGTGTAATTAGTTACCATTGCCACCGGGTATATATCCATTGCAGTGTGAATAAATACATACATACATACATACATACATACATACATACATACATACATACATACATACATATACATACATACATACATAAATCCTCATTATTAATGTAAAATAATATCTATTTCCTTTGATATTTTCTTTACATATTTTGTCCATTAATACTCATTATTTTGTATAATATTTTAATCGTTTTTCTATACAAATATTGCCATTTTAACGTAGTACACCTCATCAGTCCAACCACCCCTTCAATATAGACTCCTCTATATCTGCTAATTCCGGATAAGAGTGGCCTTGTGGTAGACTACATGGAAACTAAAAGTAAAGTAAATCCATGGTGCTACAGCCCATGAAGAGCCAAGACCGACCAGCCGACTGCTGACCTCACGTCCACATGCCGACGCAGAGGTGAACGATCATACATGAAAACTACACCAGATAAAATAATTAATTAAAATGTACCACTTAGAAAAAATTATGTAAAATTTAATTTAATTACCAGTCTAAATATTAAGTAATACAAAACCTTTTTTCCTGCTAAGGAAATTATGTAAGATCAATTTTTAGGGCATTTTGAAGGGCATTTTTGAAAGATTTTTCGGTCATAAATGCATTGTTTTAGGACATTTTTTCATGACTTATAGGTCATCAAAATCCTAGCCCTAATAATTAACATTAAACCATTTGATAAAATAAAATAAATTTATTGATGGTATTTATTCAATTCTTTAAATAATTAAAAATCCAACGGTATAACATTGTAGGCCTACGTATAATTTTGCTTTAAATTCATTATTCACGTACATAAAATTTAACGAAACTGACTTCCTCAGTGTATAAGCAGACATGGAGGCCAGCAGAGTGCCAGTTGTGTTACGTGCTGAACTAACTTACCCGTTGAAAGGATAATAAAGATTAATGAGATGTTGATTGTAAGGTAGAAGCGGGAATTATCCCGCGCTGACCAGAAGAGATGGAGGAAATTCACCTTGCAACTTCCCACACTGCACAGATTCGAGACAGGTGTGCAACGAAATTATACCCCACCGACATCGTGTACCTTCCATCACCTTCTTCACACCTTTGTTTTCGCTCGCTTCACTTAGTCAAAGCACTGTGGAGCTTTCATTCATCCGGAAGACCTAGAAGCGTGTACCACAACTCGCCAGCAATTTACAATTTACATTTTGCAGTGCTCAAATGGCGCGTTTGTGGTTACGGACAAACCCGCCAGCTACGAATTTCGACAGCGAAGATTCATCCCCCGTATTTATGTTGTTCCGAGTGCCAATCTTACAACACGACTATTCCTTTCTTGACTCTTACAAAAGGACAAAAAAATCCAAAAAGGGTCTCTGATGTCGTATTGCGCCGGAAACGACGTTTGCTACCCCCTTCCACGACTGCAGTTCGATGATACTGGCGTAAAATACAAACAAATCACTTTACTAGGTATAGGAGGGAAGAAAAGTAGTTCATCCATTTACGTAAACTAGGAAATATCGGGAGTTTCAGTTTGTTAATTTTCATTAGGTTTCTGTTTAATCAAAATACAGTACTGTATTAACAATAAGTGTTTTTACTCACGAACTGAGCTATCCATTCGGACGTATTCATTATGCAGTGTATATTATACTGTCTACAGCACATTAGCGTACAATATACTGGGTGTTCATTTCAAAGTGTGTCATGACGTCACTGTTGTGAGTCAGCGATTTGAAGCGAGTTTCAGCTTTTATGTCAGAGAAGTTGCCTATTAATCAAGGCGTTCAATCTGAACTTGAGAACGTGTACGGTATAACTTGAATGTCGTAGCAACAGATGGCGGTCTGTAAAGTCTGTGTGCTACCATAATCTCTTTCGAACTCTGTTTTGCGCGGGCAAGTCGTGCGCAGGGTATTTGTTATCATCGATTGCGTACGGCAACATTCCACAACACAAATCAAATGCTCCGTGTCCATGTTGACCGTCGAAGTTAATGTCAACAAATACGTAAGTAATCGTCTTAACCCTCTCCCCATATCCCGACAGTAAGAAAAAAAACTCACTTCAGTACGTGTTTTCAAACAGTTCGCATTCTTGCCACTACTGGCGTTACCGTACGTATCGGTAAGTAATCTTCAGAATGAACGCCGTACTTGCTAGGCAACTTCTCTCGCATTTAGGTAATACGCCTCTACGGAAGTGTAGGAAGATTGAATTCTCTAGGCTCATCGGCTAGCCACATGACGACATACAGCGAGCCATGACACATTTTGAACTGAACACCCAGTAGAGAATGAAGTTAAATTGAAAATAATCATAATATGGATATTTAAACACATTTTTGAAAATGGTGGCCGTTTATTTCGATACAAGCTTCAGTTCTTTTGTGCATATTATCGCACTATAGACTACTGTACCTAGCCTAATTCCAATTATCAGTTTCGTCCTTCGTACTAGTAACTCATAATCAATTAATTCTGTACCTACTCTATAAAAGAGTACCTTACGTACTGTAAATTCAATCTTCACTTCTGCCCAATCAGAAAAGATAAAATTACTCAGACATGCTATCTACTGTCCGTTCAAGTGGTTTTGTCGCAGGATCGTAGAAAAGGGGGGGGGGGCTCACGTGACAGTTAATTATTTAACGAGGCCCTTTTATTTAAGTTATTTTAAACAGTTGTACAATATTACGTAGACGACCAATTCTTAACAGAAATTAATTTTTTTCAGAAAAGCGCTAAGACAGCCCAGCCACTAGTCTTTACAGAGGGGCGAACAGAAGCGGGTGGGGGAAACCGGGATGCAACGTAGGCAAATGGACGACAATACCTGTGCGAAAATATGGTTCAATATTGAAAGCTCTTTCGCCACTTGAAAACGCAAACATATTTCTGGAACGTACTATACTTACTAACTCAATACTGCTTACTATGATCGCATACCCGGCCTTGGTTCTGTGTGAAGAACGGTTGGAAGTTTACTAGTAGAGAGGGTGGGAGTGAAGTAGATTAAAAAATTCAGGTACAATAAAAATTGAAGTAAAAATAAAATGGTGTCCCTGTATTACTGAGTAACAGTGAAAAATATGACCATACGACGCATTTTCCTGCACAGCATTTCAGTTGCAATCGTCACGGTTTCAGATCCAGAAGATATTTAGCATAAAAGATGATGCTAACAGTGCTGAAGAGTGTGAAGTTAGCAACGATATCTAAAGATTGTCTACAAATGTTTCATAACGCCCCATAAATATTTTACTAATGTCATAATTTAGTCTTCAATTATCCCTGGGCAATTTAACTTTTACACACTTCATAGACTTCCACGACGGAGGCCACCAGAACACAACTACCCACATCAGACAGTAGTCTGAACTGAAATCCGTCGCAGAGATGTAAATTCTAGCGTCAAGTGAGACTTTTCGCCTGTAACATGTACAAAATTAACGGTTTATGAATTTTGTTTTGAATGTGTTTTGTAGGAAAGTAGTTGAATATGCAGCAGGCTTCGGTTACTTATCATTATATTTCGACTAACTTAGGAAAAACGTGTATTTCCAGACAACATTCTTATGTAAGGCAAACTCGGCTAATTTCGCAGTATTGATGTTTTCTGTCTACAGTTATACCCAAAAATGCTTAAAAAAACTTTCTTCATTCAGCAGTTAATCACTAGACATAATCGGAAAAATCGAAAGAGAATTGGGAGGACAAATTTAAAAGGTACGCAAAACGCGTCCTTGCAAGGGGTTGGGGGCTGTACAAAACTAAATATGTGAGCTCCAAGCCTGTTGGCCACTAGTCTCACTCCGGGTTACGCTGCTCCACTGAAGGAGCTCTAGAAAATTTTGAAGGGGAAGCCGAAATTGGACGTAACCTCTTAGGTACCACATACGCGAGGGGGACTGAGATTTGATCAAGTGATCACGGAACGGGGCGAGGAGGAGATGGTTGGTGTTTGCCGTTAGGATGGCGAGACGCTGTCATCTGTTGTTCGATGACAAAGCATGTGAAGGCCGTCGGAAGAAGAGCCGTGAAATCTAATTCTGCAATTTGAGAGGTCCCTGTCCTTTCAAATTGCGACTAATTGAGTGACCTCGTATATTTAATAGACAATTTATAGGTTCTGAACTAGGGCATACGTCGTTTATAATAAAGGGGAATATATATGGGGAAGGGCATATACGTCCGTGGCCCATTTCTTATAGGGCTTATCCCGACATTTGTCTTACGCCTTAGGAAAACCACGGAATACCTTAGGCAGGATGAGTTGTCTCATATATAAGAGACTAGCCAATTTGGCTATTATGTAGGAGGTGATTGTTGTCATGAGCCTTGACATAACTTCATTGGTTGGTATAAAAACTTTATTTTTTAAGTGTATCTCAACAGGAAACAGTTCCATCTAAAGCATGAGATCGTATGCGTGTATTTCAGGAACTCGAGTAACATTTGTGCAATTTTCAAGAATACTCTTTTTAGCTCAAAACATGTTTTATGTATTCTAAACATCAGTAGGCTACATGTTTACACACATGAACTGAACACACGTTAACAAACTAGGCAATAAATATAGAATAACTTGTATTCAATTATTAACACTAATAACAGGAAAATGTTTGCATATTAATTGTAAACTAATAAATTTATCTAAAACATACCTGCATTAAATATTACGCCAAAGATAGAGAAAAACATTATGAGAACTAATCTGAATCCGCTTCCGCTAGTAAGACAATTGTTTTTTCTTCTTGCTCTGCCATTGTTCCTTCTTAGGATATAATTTTGTTAGGTTTTGTAACCAATGAAAACCCTGTTTCATCCAAATTCCAAATGAGATTAGGCTTGAATAATTTTAAGGGAAAAATTGTTCCGGGGCCGGGCATCGAACCCGGGACCTTTGGTTTAACGTACCAACGCTCTACCAACTGAGCTACCCGGGAACTCTACCAGACACCGATCCAATTCTTCCCTCTATATCCACAGACCTCAAAGTGGGCTGACAGCTGTCAAGCAACCAAAGTTGAGTGCACACTAACTCTGTGTTCCCGGGTAGCTCAGTTGGTAGAGCGTTGGTACGTTAAACCAAAGGTCCCGGGTTCGATGCCCGGCCCCGGAACAATTTTTCCCTCAAAATTATTCAAATCAACTTTACAGGGAGTTATACCTGAAAGCTTGATTTGCATAATACACGTCACTGTTCGTTAACAGAAAACCACAATTTAAGTCACACAGAGTTAGTGTGCACTCAACTTTGGTTGCTTGACAGCTGTCAGCCCACTTTGAGGTCTGTGGATATAGAGGGAAGAATTGGATCGGTGTCTGGTAGAGTTCCCGGGTAGCTCAGTTGGTAGAGCGTTGGTACATTAAACCAAAGGTCCCGGGTTCGATGCCCGGCCCCGGAACAAGTTTTCCCTCAAAATTATTCAAATCAACTTTACAGGGAGTTATACCTGAAAGCTTTATTTGCGAGATTGGGCTTGTTATTGAGTTCTGCCTTCTCATACACTTCCTAGCACATCATAAAAATCGTTCAAATTCAAGCGAGTTGAGGCTGCTGCTCTACGGTAGGACAGATTTTCTGGCTGGCGCATGCTTAGTCCATAGCGCTTCTTAAAGGAAGTTAGAATCTGCGAGCCACTCGAACTGCTCTGCCGGCAACTAGCGGAAACTAGTTAAGAAATTGAGTACCGGCAAAAACACATTACGAACAAACTACATTAGATAAAACAACAAGCAAAGGTTCAAATTAACCATAAGAATGTGGAGAATTCATTAATCATAGTGTGATACTTACAATACTGAATTCGAGGATATAATGTCCAGAAACACGCCACTGCAAATTCACTCACGCTATCTCAGCAAACACACACCTACTAAAGCTGATAGTTGTACAACTTTCGCCAGAATGCGTTGCAATAGGATCTTCCTGCATGAAACATCCCCGACAGATTCTGGCATTTATCGGTATTTTTTGTAAGCTCAAACGAACACGGACATATCCGCAACTAATTAATGTATGAGATACTGCGAAAGTATCCGAGTTTGTCTTATAACGTGGTATAATACTGATAAAAAAACAGGAAATGTGCAATGCCAACTGAGGTGCACAATGTTCATATAACACGGGGAATTTGGATCTGCCAACTGTAGTACACAATATTCATAAAACATATTCATACAAACACGGTGACTAGAATCTGCCAACTGTCGTGGATATTGTTTACACAAACACAACGAATATGAATGTGCCAACTGAGGTGCACAATGTCTATACAACATAGCGAATTTGAATTTGCCAACTGAAGTACACAATCTTCATGAAACTTGAACACGGTGACTGTAATCTCCAAACTGTAGTAGATATTGTTTATATGGACACAACCAATATGAATGTGCCAAATGAGGTGCACGCAGCAAATGTAAATCCTTATTGGTGTCACTTATGAGGTTCCAACCTTTCTGCAGACAGTTGACTGAACAACAAAAATACAAGAAGTAAAATGTATAAATGAAAATTATACAGTAAGCAATAAATAGCAATATTATAATAAACAGCAAAACCACGGAAGTGAAATATGGGTAACGAACGCATATTATAGAAAAAGAATTTTGGCCGTAGAAATGGATTATTTGAGACGAAGTGCTAGAGTCTCCCGCTTGGACCACATTAAAAACGAAGAAATTAGGCACAGAATGGATGCTGAAGAGACAGTGTTAAATAGAATAGAAAATAAGAGTTTGAAGTGGTTTGGTCATCTGATGAGAATGGGTGAAGACAGATGGCCTAAACAAATTTACCAGTGGAACGGCATGGCGCGTCCTCAGGTTGCGGATAGAGGAGACGGCCTCCAGATATGGAGGGTAGTTCCGAATATATTGAATAAGCAGTCGTGGACAGCCGATAAGGGGTGGTCCTCCAGCTTGGGCGTTGGGCGAAGGGCTAACAACCCATCACCGTAAAAAACAGCTTGTTACGAATCCCTACAATAAGCCTCGGAATAGGACTGATTCTCTGGCACGACCACACAGGTTTTAAGCAGGATGAAGTTACAGGAGAATGGAGAAAGTTACACAACACAGAACTGCACGCATTGTATTCTTCACCTGACATAATTAGGAACTTAAAATCCAGACGTTTGAGATGGGCAGGGCATGTAGCACGTATGGGCGAATCCAGAAATGCATATAGAGTGTTAGTTGAGAGACCGGAGGGAAAAAGACCTCTAGGGAGGCCGAGACGTATGGGAGGATAATATTAAAATGGATTTGAGGGAGGTGGGGTATGATGATAGAGACTGGATCAATCTTGCACATGATAGGGACCGATGGCGGGCTTATGTGAGGGCGGCAATGAACCTTCGGGTTCCTTAAAAGCCATTTGTAAGTAAGTAACCTCCAGGAAGAAGAGGAAGAGGTAGACCAAAAAGAACTTGGGACAACAAGAGGGGGTTGAGGACTGAAGGCGCACAAGACAGAAGGCTTTGGAGGATTGGCACAGGAAGACGGTAGAATCATATATATATATATATATATATATATATATATATATATATATATACAGCAATATTGTGACTTTCATGTAAAGGCATTGAGGCATTTACATTTTCTTATAACAATTTATTAGTAAGGCCTATATATTATGTTTTATTTTCGAAAATTTTTAATCCAACATTTTCTGTTGAAATAAGTTTAGACACCTAGCCTATATGAAATAGTGCATTTTATCTTGTTTGTAACATGACAATTACAACGAAGTTTTGGTTTCCAACATTAAAAAGTTTTTATTAAACGTTGGGATATCGCGTAGTGTAATAAAACGTTAACCACACCATAATTCAGGGCCTAAGTATCTGCAGCAGTTGTGAGTCCGATAACTTCAAACACATTAACTACATTCGCAGACATCTGTAGTCACACACCCACAGTTTTTACAGCCTCGGGAAGAGATTATTCTAGCAGTCGAGTTGCTAGGCGACAAAAAAAAATGAGGAACAAAAAGCGTGACATATTAATGGTCTCGCTTTCTTAAGCCAATTAAAACCTAATCCAGCTTCTGTTATGTTACTGCCCTCCAATCTCTGCCTCCTCACTGAACGCACTCTTGTTATCGTGTAGAACCAGTAACCTGTGGTTCTAATGCACTTTTAAGGCTGCCTAAGTCCAGTACTGAGTTTTAGGAATTCTCTTTGTTGTGAGAAAGTACACTTTTGAAATTTCGGGTAGACTTTGTTAAAAACACAATGTGTCCGTCCCGTTTCTACCTAATCTTTATATACACACGTATACCAACACATAAGACATCATCGTATTCATCATCATACACAATCTCGCTCTCGCGCTTGTGGAATACCCTACCCAGTGACATCAGAGACTGTCGGAATTTAGTAGCGTTCAAAAGCAAACCTATTAAGCATTTTCTTTCTGCGTAGAGTAGGTTTAATTTTTACTTAATAAAAGAAATGTTTCTCTCTTCTTAACTTTTACAATAAACTGTCTAGTTTTTATTAATCAGTTAATCTTTTAGTACTTTGATTTTTATTGTATTTGTAAATTTAATATTAATTATTGTAATTGTATTCTTAATATTGTAGTTGTAATCCCCTGGTAGAGGGGAAGAGAAGGCCTGATGGCCTTATCTCTACCAGGTTAAATACATAAATAAATAAATATAATGAGTATTTTTGGTACCATGACATAAACTTTCAGGGTCGGAAAAGTAATGTGAAATTCACATGAGAACGATGATATTGTGAATTCTATGGTAGTGTAAAACTGCATGATATTGCACTGGCAAATGCTTACAGGTCATTTTGTGATACCACACTGAAGTCTACGTGTAAAGTAACGTAAGTGTTCGTATATTCAGAAGTTTCAGTGACTAACTTCTAAATGAGTGACGTATGAAATATTGCAATAAAATCGACCAAAATCACAACAAAAATACATGAAAATGTGTCAATGTTCTAGTACAGGGTTTCTCAAACTTTTTTGAAGTGGGGACCACTTTTTAAAGTTAGTTCCGCGGACCACCTTACTCTTGTTCCCTTCGAAAGCAAATTTATCACTTTTGTAGCATATTTAATACCAGTATATTTATATTAAAATTGACTTAAGGTTCGGTACTTTGGTCCTCTGTTACGAATTCGGGTGGTCCCTGACTGGGTTACAGGCGCGGCGCCAGATGTGCAGGGAAAAGATGTCGAGAAACACCACGTTCATAGTGCTTTAAATCCCTCTTTTTTTGCTGAGAGTAGAGTGCGAGTAGGGTAATAAATTTCATAAAATGCCAGTACTGGGAGAAAAAGTGAAATTCGATTGCCATGTGTCATTTTCAAACTCTGAGATTTTAAGCTATAGTGTGATACGCAATTCGATTGAATTTTATTTTTTCTTCTGTCTTTTTTTAAGGACCACAATGGCAGATCTCGAGGACCACAGGTGGTCCGCGGACCATAGTTTGAGAAACGCTGTTCTAGTAGAAATTTTCTTACCAGCTTAGGCAGCAAATATTTTCGGAGATCTTAATTTTGTATAAATAAATAATTTCATTGTTAAAAAAAATAATTACCTACTCTATGAAGAAAATGAAATTCAGTCTTACGTCTGTGCTTAATTTGAAACAGCCTTTTATAAGGCTAGTGAAACTTTGCAAGCCTCAGCACATGAGTTTAAGGACAGTTCGCAGATCGTCAATTTCTTGTATCAATCCATACACTTGCTTTTGACATTGAATAGAGAGAGCAGGTCAAGAATTCGTGGATACACAATCGGTCGTGTTGGAACGGGTAAAAATTCTCAGATAACTGATCCAATTTAAGAAGAGATCCCTAGTGCAATCGTAGAAATCATTGAATGGGCTTCCTTCTCCTGTCTCCGACTTCATTCTGTTTGCATGGTTACTCAATTTATTCGACAAAAATCTTCAACTAATTTCAAAAATATGTGTCAAGAGACAATGGAAGTTGGCCGCATCTCCCGAGACCTCAATCGCCGGTCCAATTCGTCCCAAAGGTGCTCAATGGGATTGAGATCAGACTTTGTGCAGGCCAGTCCAACTGGTGAACATTATTGTCTGCATAGTAGCCGCCGAAACATGGCGCCAACTTCCATTGTCCATGTTGTAAGAGGAATGGCGACTCATTCCAGTGGATATCCTACAAAAACTAGTGGAAAGGATGCCTGACAGAGTGGCTGCTGTTATAGCAACATGAGGTGGTACCACGAGGTTCCAAAGGGACAAAAACAATGCCCAATTACTTTTTGGTACATAGTGTATAACAATAGATTATATTGAAAACGTTTCCCTCAAATGTATGAATATATACAAGATATTATATTCTTCCGAAGCACAAGTTCAAATACATAACATGCATTGAGATAATTATGTTCAATTCATTGTTACAGATCTTGATACACAAATTAATACAAATTTAAAACATAATAACAATGAGTAAACTTCACCCAGGTCTTTGTACATCTGATCATCGGCTGCCATTCCACACGTGCAAATATCATTTCGAAACTTTCTAACAAAATCATCTGCAAACCCGTGATGACGTCATTTAAAATAGTAACGTTGGCTATGGTAGGAAGATAACGAATTTAACTTATCTTGTTAGTTTGTAATGCTCCACAGTCTTTATTTATTTCAGTATTCAGAGGAATTGGAGCGCCGTGGATCATGCTTGTTTTCCTCAATAACGCGGAGTTAGGTATCCAGCGAAGTGATTTAGCGCGAAAACTCTAACGAAAAGTTTCGTTACAGCGAGTCGTGATTTACTGACGTTCTGGCGCCCGCACTACACCCCTCCCCCCGCGACAGATAAGTCCGTGTTCCTTTCCTTAAAAATAAAGGGCGTCGTAAATACAACAGTCAAGTCACAGATGGACTTAGCAAACAGTTACACACAGTCAAAGTGCTCCAGATGTCACAATTCCAGACTCTCTAGAGCTATTACTGCGAAAGCTAACAAAAGGATCACCTCATGACATAACCACTAAAATGTTAAAGTTAATTTTTACGGATATTGTCAAGTAATAATTAATTTTATGGTTATTGGCATTTAGGTTTAACAACCAAATACTGATACTGTGTGTCCTGCATTATTCCAGATTTTTTATTTAAAAAACGGATAACATTAAATATCTTGGAATTATAACTTTTGTTGTTGGCTAAACTGTGTTTCGGACTCATTCCGTCTTCAGTAATTTAATTTCAACACTTGATTGTACTTGTCACTATCTCTGCCACTAGAGAGTTCTTGAAATTTATAATTTCCCCGCCATTCATAAAATATTTTGATATGATACCTCTTGCACCAAAGGGGAGATCTATAACTGAAACTTGCTTAATATATTTCAGTATTATTTGTATTTATCCTGGTAATAATGAACAGTTTGACTCGTAGACATTTTGTTTTTCAGCATTAACTTTCCATGATTGTAAGAGAAGATTCGAAGAGAACGGCAGTTACGTAGACTTTCGGCTCCCCCCTACTACCATTAATGCATAACACAATGTCAATACGGCGGTTGCTGTCGTCTGCGATACAACGAACTTTTTTGTTGATTTTCGAGTTCGTCATTTTTTTCCTGGTTATTATATGCTTATTTAAGTTGTGTTAACTCTCGTTAGGTGGTTTTATATTTTATTCTATCCGTCTTAGTATTTATTTTATTATTGTAAATATTTTTGTTTTAATATTATTATCATTATTATTATTATTATTATTATTATTATTATTATTATTATTGTTGTTGTTACTGTTATTTCTATCATCAACATTATTATTGATTCCTTTATAATTTATGTAGATTACTGGACTGTATCCCAGCACGAGCATAATGCTCATTTCGAGTATCTATTCATATGAATCATTTCAAATGTTAAATTGTGAATAAATTTGAATTTGAATTTGAATCTATCATCTTTCAACAATTTCAGATCGACAGAATATGCAGCAGGATGTAGTACCGTGACTTCCATATGGATGGCATCGATCTGAGGGGGACGGAGGGGCTCTGTAGCGGACTCAATCGGACCTGGGTGATTTGTAGCTGAATCGATAGTTGACACCAAACAGTGAAACACGATACTTACAGAAATACGATCCTACGGATTTAATACAATCTTCCCTGCCAAAGAAGATAAGCCCAAGCCCCTCAGGCTGCGGTGCGAGCCTTCGGGCCCTTCTACGTAATAAAAAGGGAACACAAAGTTTAACGCCACATTTAAATCCCTTCTTTGTGTACTGACAGCTACTTCTTCGTGGGTTATCTTTCCTTTACAGTATTTATCCTGAAGAAACTGTAATATCGGAGGGTATCCCACCTGGTGTTTCGGTAGGATCTAGTTTCCTCTGGTATTTACTTACTTACTTTACTTACTTACTGGCTTTTAAGGAACCTGGAGGTTCATTGCCGCCCTCACATAAGCCCGCCATTGGTCCCTATCCTGAGCAAGATTAATCCATTCTCTATCATCATATCCCACCTCCCTCAAATCCATTTTAATATTATCTTCCCATCTACGTCTCGGCCTCCCTAAAGGTATTTTCCCCTCCAGCCTCCCAACTAACACTCTATATGCATTTCTGGATTCACCCATACGTGTTATATGCCCTGCCCATCTCAAACGTCTGGATTTAATGTTACTAATTATGTCAGGTGAAGAATACAATGCGCGCAGTTCTGCGTTGTGTAACTTTCTCCATTCTCCTGTAACTTCATCCCTCTTAGCCTCAAATATTTTCCTAAGTACCTTATTCTCAAACACCCTTAACCTATGTTCCTCTCTCAAAGTGAGAGTCCAAGTTTCACAACCATACAGAACAACCGGTAATATAACTGTTTTATAAATTTTAACTTTCAGATTTTTCGACAGCAGACTGGATGATGAAAGCTTCTCAACCGAATAATAACACGCATTTCCCATATTTATTCTGTGTTTAATTTCCTCCCGAGTATCATTTATATTTGTTACTGTTGCTCCCAGATATTTGAACTTCTCCACCTCTTCAAAAGATAAATTTCCAATTTTTATATTTCCATTTCGTACAATATTCTCGTCATGAGATATAATCATATACTTTGTATTTTCGGGATTTACTTCCAAACCTATCTCTTTACTTGCTTCCAGTAAAATTCCCGTGTTTTCCCTAATCGTTTATGGATTTTCTCCTAACATATTCACGTCATCCGCATAGACAAGCAGCTGATGTAACCCGTTCAATTCCTAACTCTTTTTGTTATCCCGGACTTTCCTAATGGCATAATCTAGAGCAAAGTTAAAAAGTAAAGGTGATAGTGCATCTCCTTGCTTTAGCCCACAGTGAATTGGAAACGCATCTGACAGAAAGTTTCCTCTGGTTTGACCTCAAAATTTATTCTTTCACACCTGCAGTTCAAAACAGCCTGAATAATGAGTTGATCACATTTTGAGGTGTTAGCAACTCAATCAACCTTTATCCTGTTACCCAGAAGGAGTAAATTAGACAGAGCATGAAGCTGCGGATTGAGTAGTCATACTCTAACATGCAACAAGCGTTTTTGTTACGCAGAGACGCCTCTCATTAGCGTCAGTATGAATAGAATGATCCTAACAAGATTACCCCACAGACGGGGTCAGCAAGTTAGCCGTTCAAAGAGGTTCACGTCTCACTGGACCCAGCGGGTGATGCGATTACGCCGACTGGTTAATGTGGCTACGCTATTGTCACACTCAGCTACGGAAATGGCTTCCATTCATCAATCTCTACACATCGATTCCAAGTGTAATCAATAAGAAAAATAAAAGCCAAAAGTACCACATGATGGCGTATACATCCCGTCGATTTATTTGTGTACAGCTGAGTCAAGACTAAGAGACGGTGGCAGAAGAAACTGTGTCGGTATGTACTTCACCACCAAGTGGACTAATCGAAAACTTAGGCATTGAGAGACAATGTAACGCAACTTTTCCTGGACAAATAGACTTGACTTTCTCTCCAAAATTATTGCTTGAAAAACGACGAGAATTTAATCAACTATTTTCTTTAGGATCCCGATCAGTTTATTCCAATCCACTCTGACAAACACTGTTTCGAAGTCCACAAATGCTATACATACAGAGTGATTTATATAGAACTGACACATTTCTTTCATTAATTGTTTCAAAACGAATTGTGCTAGCGACAACTTATTATACCTAAAATGTAGAGGAATTTTGGGAGATTATTTACCTCTATAGCAAATGTTGAAAATGTCCTCCATCCTGCATAAGGCACAACTCAACACGTCGTTCCATGTTACTGGCCACTCGTTGGAAGACTCTGTTGTCAATAGCTTGAATCTCCTGTGTGATGTGCTTCAGATCGTCCAATGTCTGGGGACGTGTGGCGTAAGCCCTGTCTTTTAAGTAACCCCATACAAAGAAGTCCGGCGTTGTCAAATCCGGAGATCTCGGTGGCCACAGGTTCCTGGAAATTATTCGGTCGTCACATAACTGGATGCTTCATCTGTGAACCATGTGATGGACAATATGGCAGGATTTTTCACAATGAACGTCTGAAACCAACGACAATAATTCAATCTTTTATCCTTATCTGGTTCCTGTAGCTGATGAACAACCGTAACCCTATATGGTTTTAGGCTCTCTGACACATTGAGTAGGTGTACCCTGTCTCCTGCGACAAACGTCTTAATGATTTTTTGGGTGACTGCTCCAGTCGTGCTCTTACGTCAACAACAACCGTGGGAAGCCTAGATGAACGATGCTTGCCCTTTTCACTCACCAGAGATCCAGTTGTTTCCAATTTGTTTACCAGTCCCAGTATTGTGTTTCTTTTGGGAGGATTGCGAACACCAAATTCTCTCTGACATGCCCTTTGAGTAGCTGTAATTGAATTCGTAATCCAGTATTGCTTCACAAGGAAGAGTCGTCGATTTAATGTGTACTGCATTTACACGTTGACACAAAAAGTCGAAAACAGCTGCCAAAAATAGGAATAAAACATAAACATCTGCGCATCTAGTGCTGCCAACAATAGGAATAAAACATAAACATCTGCGCATCTAGTGACAAGGAATCGAAACTCCAGAACATTCTGCTTAATTTGGTGCTAAAATTGGGTCAGTGCTGCCAACAATAGGAATAAAACATTAACATCTGCGCATCTAGTGACAAGGAATCGAAACTCCAGAACATTCTGCTTAATTTGGTGCTAAAATTGGGTCAATGAATTAATTTCCAACGGAATAATTAAAGAAAGAAATGTGTCAGTTCTGTATAAATCACTCTGTACTTCTTTATTCTTCTCTAGATATCTTTCGCAGATTGTTCGTAGCAGTCCAACTGCATCTCTCGTACCTTTTCCCTTCCTGAAGCCAAACTGCTCTTCTTCCAACTGTTCTTCCATTTTAGAATATAAACATCCATTCAGTATTCGCAGAAGAACCTTCGCCGAGTGTGATATCAGGCTGATAGTCCTGAACTCGTTACATTTCTTGGCATTATTTCTCTTCGGTATTGGAAGCAAAACTATGTCCGTAAAATCTTCAGACAACACGCGTTTCTCATATATTTCGTTGGATAATGACAGAATTTCCTTCATCCAACATTTCACTAATTCAGTGGGGTTACTTTCCCCTGTTCGTAAGTTAATTTTATACAACTTATGTGGAAACTAACCTCGAATTACTCACTAATGTTCAAATAAAAATAACCTATAATTAATGACATATACAACTGGACCTACATGTACTGAAATTATCTAATAACTTATTCTGATTGGAAAAATATTCATTGCATTGAAAGAGTCCAAAATATTTACAGGAACTATTGTAATTCTTTGTATAAATACTGCCTTCTTTTAAAAGATCTACAATCGTATCTTAAGACGTTATTATACTGTATTGATCCGCAAGCGCTAGGTTTTTTCTAAGTCAGCCAAAAATAATCTCACACTACCCTTTCTTAGACTGCAACACAAAATATGATATGACATATGAAGGGTACACGGGAAAAAGGATCAAGGTCCACCAAAAATCGAAATTGAGTTAATAATGCTATCTTATAGTGAAAAGGAAGTACTATTATGTGGTCTAGCTAGTAATAAGAAATAATCGTTCTTGACATTCCACTACGTCAATTTCTATTAAATACACACATAACCAAGTATTAAGTGCTTAAACTTTAAAATTCGTTTTTCTTGAAACTTTCTAAAATGGACCTTGACCATTATTCCCGTGTACCCTTCATATGTGATTTCTTCTTTGCATTTCAACAGCCATAAAACTCATGATCTTACAAAATTTCAACTGTCCATGACTTATGTACAGATTACAAATACAACTGCTGCACCAGCTTTGCTTCCCTTCCGGCATGAAATGTATTACGGTACTTCATTTTGAAATATTTTATATCACTTATTGTGAGTCAGTTTCAGTTACAACAGGTTAGGTTAGGCAATCAATAATTCTAAACCTTTTAACTTACTTCAAAGGCTTCTAAAATGAGGAGTGAAAAGCATGAATTATAACTGAAGAACATCAACTGTAGACAATTAGCATTCATAAACTAGGAGCTTTATGCCAAAGCATGTTTCATATTCACAGGCCATTTAGAATCACTGAGCCCAGTACACGTCGCAACCACGGGCGGAATGCTGTATAGTACTTAACAGTTTGTAATTTATATCGCACGATCACTCTGAATCTTCCTGAACATTATCTTTGTGTCTTCTACCCAAACGAATTTTATTGGATTCTGCAGTTTTAAATACTGCGTCATACTTACACAGACCTTCATTACTTAAAGTTAAGTTTTCACTGCTAAATTTGACACTTCCCAAATCCCTGCTCCTTCCCTTGCCAGCAGGATCTGTTCCTTCTTCTACCTAATACGAGTAGTTGTGGGAAGCTCAGGCTTGAACCTGGACATCAACATTTTCCTTCTCAATTTAGTATAAACGCGAACTTATGAGAACTATTTTCGAACTATTCTGGATGGCATACAATGCTACAACTCTCTGTGAACCTAGATACTGCATTCACTCCTAGCATTATTTTGCTCTTCACGAAAATTAATGTTTAAAATTGATAGCAATATGAATTGTATATTCAACTTTTATGAGATTCTGTATTACGATTAAAAACAGCTTTTGCAGACTGAAGAAACAAATATTTACGGGAAAATTCTCTACAATGCAAAGAAAAAGTTTACAATAGATGCACAAGAGCAGGTAACTTTCGTCACAATGACACGTCCTTCCATTATTATTAAATTATTTCTTATGTCACTAAGCTACTTTTCTCGTTACTCTATTTTCGTCATTGTTTCAGTTAAACTACTGTTTTATTAATTCCTTCATCTTCGTATTCTAAAATAATTATGTCTGAAGAAGTCTTCAATGTTTTGTATAATTTTGTTGATGTTACTTAGTACTTAGGGATAACTGAAATCTACTTCCGTCCTACTTCCCTAAAGTACGGAGTTTGGAGACCTAACAACTCCATAATTTTACTCTTAGCATTATCATACGTAAGAAAAAATATTAAGCAAGAAAGCTTTAGAGCAGATTTCTAATAAATCTGCTACAAGTGAGGAGTTAGAAACAACAGTGTCCTAAGACATGACTTACAAGACATGAGGTGTTTTCACTTTTGCGTTCTATGCAATTGAAAATACTGTTGAAATATAATTTAAGGGCTATTTGCTCTATGTTATCTGATACTTGAAATACAAGAGAAAAGTTCACACTTCTTTCTGGTATTCATAGTAATAGCAGTAGCAACAATAGTAATAGATGTTGTAACAGTAGCGACAACACCAGTAGCTATAGCTAGTAGTGTATTAGTACAGCAATATTAATAGTAACTGCAGTAGCAGCAGTAGTAACAGCAGTAGCAATATTAGTAACAGTAATAGTAGTAGTAGTAACAGTAGCAGTAATAGTAGGCCTAATTGTAACAGCAGCAGTAGCAACAGGAGTAACAGCAGTAGCAATATTATTAACAGTAATAGTAGTAGTAACAATAGCAGTAATAGTAGGCCAAATTGTAACAGCATCAGTAGCAACAGGAGTAACAGCAGTAGCAATATTATTAACAGTAATAGTAGTAGTAACAGTAGCAGTAATAGTAGGCCTAATTGTAACAGCAGCAGTAGCAACAGGAGTAACAGCAGTAGCAATATTATTAACAGTAACAGTAGTAGTAACAATAGCAGTAAGAGTAGGCCAAATTGTAACAGCATCAGTAGCAACAGGAGTAACAGCAGTAGCAATAATATTAACAGTAATAGTAGTAGTAGTAACAGTAGCAGTAATAGTAGGATTAATTGTAACAGCAGCAGTAGCAACAGGAGTAACAGCAGTAGCAATATTATTAACAGTAATAGTAGTAGTAATAGTAGGCCTAATTGTAACAGCATCAGTAGCAACAGGAGTAACAGCAGTAGCAATATTATTAACAGTAATAGTAGTAGTAACAGTAGCAGTAATAGTAGGCCTAATTGTAACAGCAGCAGTAGCAACAGGAGTAACAGCAGTAGCAATATTATTAACAGTAATAGTAGTAGTAACAATAGCAGTAATAGTAGGCCAAATTGTAACAGCATCAGTAGCAACAGGAGTAACAGCAGTAGCAATATTATTAACAGTAATAGTAGTAGTAACAGTAGCAGTAATAGTAGGCCTAATTGTAACAGCAGCAGTAGCAACAGGAGTAACAGCAGTAGCAATATTATTAACAGTAATAGTAGTAGTAACAATAGCAGTAATAGTAGGCCAAATTGTAACAGCATCAGTAGCAACAGGAGTAACAGCAGTAGCAATAATATTAACAGTAATAGTAGTAGTAGTAACAGTAGCAGTAATAGTAGGATTAATTGTAACAGCAGCAGTAGCAACAGGAGTAACAGCAGTAGCAATATTATTAACAGTAATAGTAGTAGTAATAGTAGGCCTAATTGTAACAGCATCAGTAGCAACAGGAGTAACAGCAGTAGGAATAATATTAACAGTAATAGTAGTAGTAACAGTAGCAGTAATAGTAGGCCTAATTGTAACAGCAGCAGTAGCAACAGGAGTAACAGCAGTAGCAATATTATTAACAGTAATAGTAGTAGTAACAATAGCAGTAATAGTAGGCCAAATTGTAACAGCATCATTAGCAACAGGAGTAACAGCAGTAGCAATAATATTAACAGTAATAGTAGTAGTAGTAACAGTAGCAGTAATAGTAGGATTAATTGTAACAGCAGCAGTAGCAACAGGAGTAACAGCAGTAGCAATATTATTAACAGTAATAGTAGTAGTAATAGTAGGCCTAATTGTAACAGCATCAGTAGCAACAGGAGTAACAGCAGTAGCAATAATATTAACAGTAATAGTAGTAGTAGTAACAGTAGCAGTAATAGTAGGCCTAATTGTAACAGCAGCAGTAGCAACAGGAGTAACAGCAGTAGCAATATTATTAACAGTAATAGTAGTAGTAACAATAGCAGTAATAGTAGGCCAAATTGTAACAGCATCAGTAGCAACAGGAATAACATCAGTAGCAATATTAGTAACAGTAATAGTAGTAGTAACAATAGCAGTAATAGTAGGCCTAATTGTAACAGCAGCAGTAGCAACAGGAGTAACAGCAGTAGCAATATTATTGACAGTAATAGTAGTAGTAATAGTAGGCCTAATTGTAACAGCATCAGTAGCAACAGGAGTAACAGCAGTAGCAATATTAGTAACAGTAATAGTAGTAGTAACAGTAGCAGTAATAGTAGGCCTAATTGTAACACAGCAGTAGCAACAGGAGTAACAGCAGTAGCAATATTAGTAACAGTAATAGTAGTAGTAACAGTAGCAGTAATAGTAGGCCTAATTGTAACAGCATCAGTAGCAACAGGAGTAACAGCAGTAGCAATATTAGTAACAGTAATAGTAGTAGTAACAGTAGCAGTAATAGTAGGCCTAATTGTAACAGCAGCAGTAGCAACAGGAGTAACAGCAGTAGCAATATTAGTAACAGTAATAGTAGTAGTAACAGTAGCAGTAATAGTAGGCCTAATTGTAACAGCAGCAGTAGCAACAGGCGTAAAAGCAGTAGCAATATTAGTAACAGTAATAGTAGTAGTAACAGTAGCAGTAATAGTAGGCCTAATTGTAACAGCAGCAGTAGCAACAGGAGTAACAGCAGTAGCAATATTAGTAACAGTAATAGTAGCAGTAACAGTAGCAGTAATAGTAGGCCTAATTGTAACAGCAGCAGTAGCAACAGGAGTAACAGCAGTAGCAATATTGGTAACAGTAATAGTAGTAGTAACAATAGCAGTAATAGTAGGCCAAATTGTAACAGCATCAGTAGCAACAGGAGTAACAGCAGTAGCAATAATATTAACAGCAATAGTAGTAGTAGTAGTAGTAACATTAGCAGTAATAGTAGGCCTAATTGTAACAGCAGCAGTAGCAACAGGAGTAACAGCAGTAGCAATATTATTAACAGTAATAGTAGTAGTAATAGTAGGCCTAATTGTAACAGCATCAGTAGCAACAGGAGTAACAGCAGTAGCAATAATATTAACAGTAATAGTAGTAGTAGTAACAGTAGCAGTAATAGTAGGCCTAATTGTAACAGCAGCAGTAGCAACAGGAGTAACAGCAGTAGCAATATTATTAACAGTAATAGTAGTAGTAGTAACAGTAGCAGTAATAGTAGGCCTAATTGTAACAGCAGCAGTAGCAACAGGAGTAACAGCAGTAGCAATATTATTAACAGTAATAGTAGTAGTAACAATAGCAGTAATAGTAGGCCAAATTGTAACAGCATCAGTAGCAACAGGAGTAACATCCGTAGCAATAATATTAACAGTAATAGTAGTAGTAACAATAGCAGTAATAGTAGGCCTAATTGTAACAGCAGCAGTAGCAACAGGAGTAACAGCAGTAGCAATCTTATTAACAGTAATAGTGGTAGTAATAGTAGGCCTAATTGTAACAGCATCAGTAGCAACAGGAGTAACAGCAGTAGCAATATTAGTAACAGTAATAGTAGTAGTAACAGTAGCAGTAATAGTAGGCCTAATTGTAACAGCATCAGTAGCAACAGGAGTAACAGCAGTAGCAATATTAGTAACAGTAATAGTAGTAGTAACAGTAGCAGTAATAGTAGGCCTAATTGTAACAGCAGCAGTAGCAACAGGAGTAACAGCAGTAGCAATATTAGTAACAGTAATAGTAGTAGTAACAGTAGCAGTAATAGTAGGCCTAATTGTAACAGCAACAGTAGCAACAGGAGTAACAGCAGTAGCAATATTAGTAACAGTAATAGTAGTAGTAACAGTAGCAGTAATAGTAGGCCTAATTGTAACAGCAGCAGTAGCAACAGGAGTAACAGCAGTAGCAATATTAGTAACAGTAATAGTAGTAGTAACAGTAGCAGTAATAGTAGGCCTAATTGTAACAGCAGCAGTAGCAACAGGAGTAACAGCAGTAGCATATTGGTAACAGTAATAGTAGTAGTAACAATAGCAGTAATAGTAGGCCTAATTGTAACAGCATCAGTAGCAACAGGAGTAACAGCAGTAGCAATATTAGTAACAGTAATAGTAGTAGTAACAGTAGCAGTAATAGTAGGCCTAATTGTAACAGCAGCAGTAGCAACAGGAGTAACAGCAGTAACAATATTAGTAACAGTAATAGTAGTAGTGACAGTAGCAGTAATAATAATAATAATAATTATAATAATAATAATAGCATTATTAGCAGTAGTAACATGCCTACTATTGAAACTGGTACAGCTTGTCATAGTTAAGGTATTCGTGCTTGTAGTATTGTAGCAACAATAACATGTTTTGTATTCGCCCTTATATGTATAAAAAGGGACATTGAAAGAGCATCTTTAAACGCATTCCAAAATAATGAAACACACAAACATTAGCGTGTTTGAAACTTATTGTGCAGACACCGCACTGACACGTTTGTGTACAACACCGGGGTCAAGTTTAATTCATTTTCGCAGCGCACAATGTTATTTCAGAAATTCCTGCTCATTTTGTCCCCACGAGAGATAATTAATAACAGAATGAAGTATTTCAAAAAATAGAGTCCCAGTCCATTATAGTTGCAAAATATTTTTTCCGACAAAAATACAAGCAGTAAAGTGGAAATGTGCATCCAGGATTATACAAATGAGGTTGCATAAATATTTTCGCACATTATCCACTGGGATTAATTCGAAGTCTCTGAGGTAGAAAGCCAATTATAAAAACGACATGCAGGCCAATAACTCACAATCTACTGTGCCCTCTCTATTGGGTCTGTTTCATAACGCAACATGGTGTAAAATATAGTCGCTTTCTGAATTACAATTCAGCCCACTTCTCTGAGGACTGAAATTTATGTTATTTGTTATTTTCGAGAATGTAGTTGCAAAGTTTATGAAACCGAATCAGCTCAATATTGCACTGAACATTTAAGATGGCAACCAACACTTATACGCTATATCAACTTGAAAGCTGGATGTTATTGTCTATAAATCGAAATCTGACTCAGCTCCGTCCCATCATTTCATTAAACAGAAATCAGTTTCCGTAATTAAAGAAAAAAAATGAAAATTACGTTTTTTTGTAAATTCATGTTTCGACAGTGAACGTTATCGTAGAAGAGGGTAAAGTCGATCAAAATTTTGCAATTTTTTATGATATTGAGGTTATGCAATGGAGCGAAGTTCCTCAGAAAATAACATTTTGTCGTCATATCCTTCACTTACGAAGGCACGTTACAGAAAGTGAATTACCATCTATCAAAAACTGATTTTTTTTTAAATTTGACTTGCGATACAAGTTACCTGCCTAAATAGGGTAAAGTCAATCACCATTGAATTTTTAGTTTAAGATCGATTTTAAAATATTGCGGAGTAAAGTCGATCACTGTTTATGTTAAAAAAAAAACAAATTAAGTGTATTACATATATTTTATTTGTTATAAGGAGTATAGAAAACAATAATAATCTACAATATATGCCTATAGCATTATATAGTGTATCATTTGTTACTGTGTTCATACAATTCGATACAAACGTGACTATGATTGCCAACTTATAAAACATAAAAACACATTTTAATACTTCACATATCAACAGACATAGATTTAAGAATTCAAAATTTACATTGAAATACCACACTTTAATTATAATCTAAAATTCAATTCAACATTGCTTAGGTTTATATCAGATGTTATTTGAAATCTTCCCCTCCTCATGTCACTTTAGAAACTACGTTGTTCCCATAGTCAGGTACAGAGGGGTATACAAAATATGCTTCTTTGGCATTGCTTCTCTTACGCAAGAAATTCACCATAATTTCGTCTTCTTCTTTCCCCATTATCCCATCAATATAAGCTATACTATGACACTTTTCTGTTTATAAGTGTTAGTTAGAGGTATTTCGGTGAATAATTTATTCTTCCTGCTTGTCCTAGCTGCTTCGAGTAGGTCGATGGCATGATCGACTTAACCCTATAAAGGTACAAGTTTTCTTAAAATAATAAGTTTCAATACTAACATTTACGAACTGCAAAACTATTATTACAGGATACAATCTCAACGAAAAGTACTTACGTATACTTCCCGTCTCCTTTCACTGCTGACGATAATTTACAGTTTGTAAGACTTTGTTTTCATTTAAGAGAAAAAGTTGAGAATAACAATTTTCACTTCAACGGTAATTACACAGTGTTCCCATTGTTGGCATTCGCAGGCTTTTTGTTGTCCCTCTCGCTTACATTTGCAATGTCAGGCAATGAAGTCAGCATAACAAAATTTTAACAAGATACTGAGAGAATATATAATATTCAATAAAAATCGCAAATGATCGATTATACACCCACTGATTGACTTTACTCACTTCTACGGTACCTTCTTAAATTAAAGTTTTGTCGTGACAGATACTTCACTGCCAGACTGGTAAAGATAGAACAGATAGGTTTATCTGCCCTTTGTTCAGATTCCACAAACTTCAGTCTACAATAATAAAGATACTGAAATGTTCGGTAATCTTTTACTTTGCGGTAAATAATGCACAAGGAATAACCACGCATCCTGAGTGACCATCAATGCAGCACGCCACACATCACTTCTTCATGTACAAGGCTAATACTGTATCGGCAGAGTGACCAACAAAACGCAGCTGTCGACAAGAGCAGCGAGAGACGAGCCAGCTTGGGCAATGCTTCAAGCCAGCGCCGAAGTAAGGCTCAGGTAAGTTAAAGTAGAGCACTGCATTTTTCTGTCATGCTACCCTGTCTGTTAACACGAATCCATTCTGATACAGAATGATGACGTCTGGTTTGCTGACAGCTATTGTACAGAAGCGAAGAGCTACGTCAAGCAAGTATATTCAGATTTTGAGAGACTTTACAGTGCTTTTGATTCCGACTTCTCACTCGCAGTTCATTTATTAATGTATTGAATCTTTTCTTTACTACCCGTGTAATTTTGGATCTGAGGAATTTCAGAAAAATGGAATACCATGAACGAAATGGCAGACTCATTGCATATTTTATGAATTCAATATAGATGTTCTGTACTGATCTTGCCCATAGACTACAGCGTGTTCACAATATCTGCGTTCGTTTCATTTGTAACATTAGAAAATTCGATCATGTAACACCGTCACTAGAATTATTGTCTTGGAGTCCACTTAAAGAAAGAAGATTCTTCAACTCTCTCTTATTACTATTTAAAATCATCCACACCTCCACACCCTCTTACCTAGCATCTCATTTTGTTTACCTTTCACTACCTCGAACCCGGAACATGTACCTTCTCTCTATTCCTCTGCACAGAACATCCTTCTACTCATCATCTTTCAGCATATCTATTCCACGCCTCTGGAACTCTCTCCCTGACCACGTTAGAGACTGTCGGACAATATCAAAATTCAAATTTAAATTAAAAAATCACATTCTAGTTCGTGGAATTGTTTGTTGAACACCTGTCAGGTTGCGCAACTTCACCTTAACCCATGACATACTGTATAGTAAATATTGTAACTATGTTGTTGTAAAATTGAAAATTAATGTGTAATGTATTTATTATTATTATTATTATTATTATTATTATTATTATTATTATTGCTACTATTATTATTATTATTGTTGTTGTTGTTGTCAGTTATCAATATCATCATTGCTATCTCTGTTTTCTTTCTTTTCGTTGTATTAGCTCGATGAGAGCTCTATAATGTACTTTTGACTCTGTTGACCCTCTATAGGGCTTTAACTTAATTTGTATCATTTTCATCAGTGTTTGTATTTCTTTTTTGTATTTATGTGTGCTATCTGGTAGGATGGAAGAGAAGGCCTTATGACCTTAATCCTGTCAGATTAAATAAATTATTATTATTAAATTATGTAACGTTTTTGTAAAATAAGATTATATCACAATATATATGAATTAGGATTCGTGTAAATTTAAGAGTTAGCAGCAACAGCAGCAGCAGCAGCAGCAGCAGCAGCAGCAGTAGTAGTAGTAGTAGTAGTAGTAGTAGTAGTAGTAGTAGTAGTAGTAGTAGTAGTAGTAGTAATAATAATAATAATAATAATAATAATAATAATAATAATAATGGTGAATGTTGTACCTACCATAGGCAAGACAAAACAATTCAAATTCGCGTAGATAACTTTCAAAACTGGAACAATTATTAAGGTAAAATTCTAACACAAATCATCAGGGGAAATAAAAAGGAACTTGCAGCCAAAGAGAAATATAAGGATCCTGTAATGTTGCTTACAACAAGATCGCAGCAGACAAGATCGCAATAACTACAAAATGACGTTGTTTTCCAGTCTTCCTGTTCTGTTTTTACAATCGGTCTGGACATTATCAAACTATATTGGACAGGTATGAATTTTACAACGAAAACAAAAATGTTTCTAGCCACTACCGTAAGAGCCAGGGTCGTGTACGGTGAGATCTTAGTCAATAATATAACATGAAATTGAAAATTTGCTTTCAATCCTCTAATAATTGCCAGTCTTCACTTCTAGGCCTACTGCTTTCAATAATAATAATTGTATAAATACGATTATCTGACGTAATATATCACATAGTATGTTAATAAGACGCATGTGGATTATCACAAATTTACATAATAGTTCACGTTTCGTCTTGCGAAAGTCCTGTTCAGCATGAATTTTACTGGCTCTCAGTTTCGTCTGTAATGGGAATTCCCAGACCAGTCCTATGTCTAGTTCTCGAAAAGCCATGCCAAGATCATCTTTAGCATAACAGAGTAAAAGACTTACAATCGTAAAGAAAAATTGGCATGTTGTTAATTTCCTTTGTATCTGCAGACAATACTCGTTAGAAGTTAATAAATATAAACCAACTTACATGCTTGCACACTGCGATGAAACACTCGCTCAGTCTGCTTACCTGCAACAAGAGAGAAGACCTGCGTAAATATTTCCACGTAATTACACGCAATTCAGCCTCGGGCTCGATGTACTTGTTAACGGCTCGCCGGGTAAACCGCCGACAGCGCTGCTAAATTCACACATTTAAAATTATCCGCCTACACTTCATATTTTCAGCACATTTTATTTATGAATTAATAATGTACGTAATTTGAACAAAAAATCTTCAGAGCCCTGCGTATTTAATAATGACACAATTTAAATAAGGTCAGTGAAAAATATAACATGGAAATTAATATTGAAAAATCGAAAATCATGTCATTTTGTGGGAAATTCCCTGTACCAAGCAAAATCTGTTTGAATAATAAAATAATAGAAAGAGTAAATACCTTCACTTATCTTGGCTATACACTATCACCTTATGATGAAGTAGATATTGCTGAAAAAATATGTAAATATAATAAAACAATGGGGATCATTAATAAAATCATGAAACCCCCACTAGTACAAAGACACACAAGAATAGGCTTGTATAAAACCTTAGCACAGCCAGTATTAAGCTATGGTAGCGAAGCGTGGACTGTGAAGAATAAAGATGTCAGTAGAATAACAGCAAGTGAGATGAGGTTCATGAGAGCAACAGCTGGATATACTCGCTGGGATCATAAAAAAATGAGGACCTAATGCAAGAACTTCAAATAGAACCCATTATGCAGTTCATCAGCAAATATCAACTTCAGTGGAAGGGTCATCTCGAACGAATGAATCGATGCAGAATTCCAAAAGCACTGCTTCATTACCATCCATATGGCAAAAGATCTCTAGGCCGTCCAAAGAAGAGATGGACTGAAAATTCTAGTTTGAGACCGTAACAGGCCACTTGGCCTAATACTTGTTAGGAAGATGATGATGATGATGATAAATATATCTAACTTAAGTACACAGTCTCCACTTAACCAGTACACGACCAACATCCACAGAAAACACTTATACAACAACGATCTCAGACATTCGATTCACACCATGTTAAATAAACTTCTACAACATCACTACTGGATTGAATAATCATCCCGTAACATGAGCAACAACAGAACATACACCCACCATCTAATTAACTATAAACAATTTAAACCCAACATATTGGCATAAATAATAACACCAAGATCTGCAAAATATAGGCAGTTATAACAGGCTAGAATCTTACACCATGATATGGAAAAGTGAATACCTTGTAACAAAACATTGTAATTTGCAAATCCTCACATGCATAGTAAAGCATTGAATAGAGTTAGCTCATTTTTATATTTTAATCTCACTTTTAGTCTCATATCATTACATCGTTCATAATATTGTTCACATGTGATGACTTGCAAAAAAAAATATATCCATGATAATATAAGTATACTAGTGGCTTGTGCAGCAAATACTGCTGCAAACTAAGTTCGTTAGACGTTCAAATAAAAATTTTTCAGATTTATTTTCAATGAAGAATACTTGTCTTTTTGATAGTTATTTGCTTCCATAATAATGAAACATACTCCCTCTGAATGGGTTTTTTTAGGCCAAATACTTTTCCTTGAATCTATCCAACTTCAGTTTTTGAGTTTCAACGCGAAAACGCAAGTATCAATGTCAGGATGATAGCAGTAGCTATTTCAGGCCATTGTGGATTGTAGGCAAAAGTTAAAAAAAAAATGTCAGGTTTGCTAAGCTTTCGAACGATAGCATTTCGTATAGCTGCTGCATGTAGAACTTGAAATGTAGAGCGTAAAATCATTTTATCCTACTAAGAGATCTTGCTGAAATGATCTGGAGACTACAAAATTTTCTAGGCCTCTTATTTTATCTTTTGATCTTTCCTTAGGAACTGTAATTTTTGCGCTCTCTCGAGCCAATACTGAAGACAATGACACATATCAATATCTACACTACACCGCCATTAAGTATATGAAAAAGACCCAACCCCACTGGGTTAATAAATATAAAAATATTTTATTTTTAATAACAATATTATTATCTTACTTAAGTTTGTAGTTATATATAGCAGCCACTCAGTAAATTATAGAAATGAAGATCTAAATTAAGATATTCTCTACATTTACTTACATAACCACAAAACGTTTCACTTTCATGTCATCAATATAGCATCAATATTATGTACAATTAATGAAAAATAGATGCATCATGATATTAACTATAATAATATTTACTTTCTAATGGTAATAATGTCATCAAACCACCTCAAGTTTCGTAGATTTGAATATCCAATACACAGCTGTACTCAGAAAATTATACACTGCAGAATCAGTTTTTAATAACAAATTGAATTGAGCTCTAAATATGTCGGCAATCTGCAGGTCATGGCCTTCGTGTAATAGCCTATTGTTTATTGTAGTGTGTGTTTTGTTCTGAAATTCAATCAAGTCGGCCGTGATTCAATAAAATTAGTTCTCAAAACTGACAACAGATGGATTTTGGAAAATAGGAAAATTATGTAGGAAAATTGACATTTCACTGAAAACTACTACTTTTCCGAAAAACTTTAGGTTCCAAGCTTCAAAATGTGGGGCCATTTATTAAAATCCGTTCAGCCGTTTTCCCGTAATTTCCATTACCAGTTCAAATTATATATATATAGATTTTAATTGTTGACATTTGGGGTATCCACAATTGAACACTATAAAATAATTCATATAATTGTTAATAGGTTTTATCCCCATATGATAGTAAACATGTATTGTATGTGTAGATTGTGTAGATAACACTGAGAGTATCGATATTGTAAAATGACAGTTTGTATCTGATGATGTTGACATGCTCAACGAAAACGTTCATACATCACACAACTTATTATGTAAAGGTTAACACCTAACAAAATATATAAAGTAGTAAAGTCAACGACTGAAAAAATAAATTTCTAACATAACTTAAGTATGCCTGTAAATCATTTGTGGCTTGAAATAAACTAGGCTACGTGTTCTTACACACACGTTTTCAGTAGGCTGTTATCACCCTGAAGATACTTAAATTAACGCACGACGAATACTTTGCGTGCTCAGCATTACCCATGCTCAACAATACATTGACGGTAGGCTACTTATATTAGCTGCAGAGCTCCAGGAAAGAAAATTCTTTAGACAACCCACAAAGTCTACAGTAGTTGGTTCGCGACAACAATGCAATACAACTTAGTATCCAGGAAATTTAGACAGGGACAGTTAATATTTTGCTACTCTGTTGGCCAGTTTGTCCAAGTAATGTTTAATTTTGCTTAACGAATGTTAAATTAACAGTCTGTTTATTTTTAACGCTTTGTTAATGTATTTTCCATTTGTTCAACATAATTTTGTTTAAAATAACCAACACTTAACTATAACGTCTGTTAGCACTATTTTAACTACTCAGCAGCAGTTGGTAATGATTCTACACATGTAAGACAATTTTTGATTGGCTAAAATTAATCTTTAAATTCTATATTATAGAGTGAGTCATGAAACTTGCAAAAAATGACAACCTGTTATAGTAGGCCACGCTCCATAAACAAACAGTTGACAAATGAAAGTTGTAGGTGGCGTGCTGAATAATAATTACAAAGTAAGGTTATATTTCGTCATTGCTATTATGGATACGAAATACGAAAGAAATAAAATAACACTGATGTATTTAAACAGTTCAAAGCATTTTTTAAATGTTATATTACCAGTCATATGCTAAACATTCCCTACAGAGAGACACAAAATATTAATTTCGCAACTTCTGTTCGAACAGCTGTGGAGACATCGGCCATATTTAACTAACTGTTAAACGAGTTAACTGCCCGAAATCCTACAAACTGTTAACAATCTGTTAAACCAAACTGGTGTTGAAAACATACAATTTTATTAATTAGCAAACTGTTTAAAGTTTAACAGTCGTTAAATTTTCTAACAATACTTGGAAAAACCTGCCATATGTCTCACGCAATTAATTGCAATGCAAACAGACATACAGCGTAACATAAAAGTTTTTTTTTTGGCCTTGACTGTCATGACATTTTTTTTTTTCGGAAAGAATTATATGATAAAATTTTAAGAGGCCTCTCGACTTTTAAAATGTTTCTTTTTCTCATTCGTAACAAAATTAGCTAATGCAAATCAGTCTTTCAGGTAAGGCTCCCTGTAAAGCAGATTTGAATAATTTCAAGGGAAAAATTGTTCCGGGGCCGGGTATCGATCCCGGGATCTCTGGTTGAACGTACTAGCGCTCTGAAAGACTAGATTTGCATAATATATACGTCACTGTGTACGTTAACAGAAAACTACAATTCCAAGTCACACAGAGATTGTGTGCACTCGATGTGGGTCTCTAGCGCTTCGTCAGCCCACGCGAGTTGTGTGTATATAAAGGGAAAAGTTGAGACGGTGTCGGGTGGAGTTCCCGGGTAGCTCAGTTGGCAGAGCGCTGGTACGTTCAACCAAAGGTCCCGGGATCGATACCCGGCCCTGGAACAATTTTTCCCTTGAAATTACTCAAAATTAGCTAATGTTTCGCAGGTCCTTCGGGCAAAAAAATTCCGTCCGGAAGTAACTGTACCGGTCTGCCTGGGCCTGGCTTTTACGGTGCCACTATTATTTTTATACTGTAATTTTCAACGAAGACCTAGAGAACTGACAAAAGAAATCTTTCTAAACCTTCTTGGAAAATGTAACATTGTGAAACGGTTTGGTAGTAGGCATTTCCTGTGGACTTCTTGCAGTTGGATACGACAGTGACCTCCCCAGGTCATTTTAGGGTTAAATATTAAATAACGGGTTTCGTTACACTGCCGGGGGTACGAGGTCGCACCCACACGATCCAGCCTGCAGCGGAGAGGAGTGAGCGCGGACCTCCCTAATAACAGCCCTGCACCACGCGCCCTTCGCAGGAGATCTCGTCACCATCTCCGCTTGTTACTGTTGTGGATGTCTGCCCTGACGTCCGCGGGTTGTTGTTAGCCTGCCATCAGGCTTGCTGCTTCCTTCCACTTCATTTTCACGCTTCAGGCGACAACTCAACAAGCGGGGGGAATGCAGGTTCGCGTCTGATGTAATATAGCCAGTACAAAAACGTTATTAACGGTCGGGTCTTTCCTGAAGATGGTACACAGCGTTTCGGAGGCTCGCATGAAAACTAAGTGGGACTGAGTAGTTTTTGGCGCACATTTCGGCTTCTCTTTATCTGGAATACGAGAGTTCCACAGTCATGAGTAGGGCTAGGATTTTGATGACCTATAAATCATGAAAAAAATGTCCTAAAACAATGCATTTATGACCTAAAATTCTTTTAAAAATGTCCTTAAAATGCCCTAAAAATTGATCTTATATAATTGGCTTAGAGGAAAAGAGGTTTTGTACTACTTAATATTTAGACTAATAATTAAATTAAATTTTACATAATTTTTTCTAAATAGTACACTTTAATTATTTTACCTGACGTAGTTTCCATCTATGATCGTTCACCTTTGCTTCGGCATGTGGATGTGAGGTCAGCAATCAGCTGGTCGGTCTTGGCCCTTCACGGGCTGTAGCACCATAGATTTACTTTACTTTTAGTTTCCATGTAGCCCACCACAAGGCCACTCTTATCCGGAATTAGCAGGTATGGAGGAGTCTATATTGAAGGGGTGGTTGGACTGATCCATTACGTGGGGTGTAAAAAAAATCCATGGCGCTACAGCCCATGAAGGGCCAAGACCGACCAGCCGGCTGCTGGCCTCACGTCCATTTTGCCGAAGCGGAGGTGAACGATCATCCAACCAGTATGGAGGTATCGTGTGGTTAGCACGATGATCCCCCCCCCCAGCCGTTATAGCTGGTTTGCCGAAACGGATTTTCGCTACCTATCGTAGCTCTTCAAGTGCATCATGATGTTGGGTGGGCACCGGTCCCATACACTGGCCGAAATTTCATGAGAAAATTTTTTCCTCCATGAGGACTCGAACCAGCACGCATTCCGTAACGCGAGTCCTAGGCAGGATGTCTTCGACCACGACGCCACGGCACGGGACTACATGGGTTGTATTACGTTAAAATGGCAATATTTGTGTAGAAAAACGATTAAAATATTATATAAAATTATAAGCATTAATGGACAAAATATACAAAGAAAATAACAACGGAAATATACATTATTTTACATTAATAATGGGGATTTTTTACCAAAATTAAATGAAAATGCCTAAAAAATGATCAAATAAAACAAAATATGTTCTTATCAGTTGAAACAGGCAAAAAAATGCAAAAAAATGCCCTAACAAATATGTCTTAAAACACTCAGTTTATCACATATAAATACTAAACCAGCTATGTTTCTGGCTTACTAGAAAAAAGATGCAATTTCATCAAAATCCTAGCACTAGTCATGAGAAATTCACCAGGAAGTTATCGAAAAGCATTCTGTAAATAAAGAAGAAATAATGTGGGCGTATTGCCTGGCTTCAATTCACAATTTCTTTAAATATTTACTTAATAGCTATTCTGTTTTATACTCATCGTTATAGACAGCACGGTGGGCCAAATACCTGCAACGATCACAAAATTTTATCATCTTCCTAATTCCTTTCCGGACGTCCAATGTCTCGTCATCCAGTGAGTTGTAAGCAAGAGCTGCCAGAGCTTTGAAGCCTTTTATTTAAATTTATTCTTTCCTCTTCTTTTTTCCCTGTACTTCATGCTCATCTTTCTTTCCTTCTTTATTCCTGTCTCTGCATCCATGCCCTAGGCGGGGTTCGAATGCAAGGCCACAGTCTTCACCAACAGCACAACCCAGAGCCAGACGCTTCCTCCTACTGCTGCTCAAGAATTGGTAGGTTTCCTTTATGGCCGCCACATTACTTAAGAGCGCCCCCTCTCGTTAAGAAGGATGTGACAATCTCGTCTGCTGGATTCTTTACACAAACCCCTACACACATCCAGCATTATTCCGCTGGTCTGAAGGACGGCATCGAGTTTCTAGACACTTGAGAGAGTTGTAACTTTCAAGTTGCGCGAAGCTTCCGCCCTGCAATTGCATCGACGAGTCTAGCTCCGAGCAGCCAGGAAGGAGAAAGGTTCCAACCCGAATAGGATTCAAAGTCCTGTCATAATGGCGAGGACAGAAGAAATATTTTATTTTAACTCCACTTTTCCCACCCAATAATTCTCCTACTAACTGTCCAATTTTATCATTAGCTAGCAAAAAGCTGTGATTGGTGGAAATGTATCAGCGTCGCCGGATGTGCCGGAATTTTGTCCCACAGGATTTCTTTTACATGCCAGTAAATCTACTGGCATGAGCCTGTCGCATTTAAGCCCGGGATCGAACCCGCAACCTTGGACATAGAAGGCCAGCGCTATACCAACCCGCCAACCAGGTCGACTAGATAAATAGACAGATACTAGATAAATAGATATAGATAATTAGATAAATAAATACATATATGAACGCATTTAGTAAAAGAATTGGAATAATATTAAATACAAGTTCTCTGTTCACATAGTCAAAAGCTTTTTCGTAATCAATAAATAAAAGGTGGGTTTCCAGATTGAATTCGCTATGTTTTTCAATTAATAATTTTATACAAAATGTTAGATCTGTGCATGAACGATGTCGTCTAAATCCATGTTGTTCCTTAAGAAGTTAAGTACCAACTGTGGACGCTTCATAATGCAAGTTCATTCTTGTAAAAATCCCGCATGCATTCGTTGCTTTATGATAGGCTGTTAGTTAAAATAATTATCAATTATGTCACGTCATCTGCCATTGCTCCACGCGTGTCGACGGAATCAGGATTAGTCATCACTAGGGCTAGGAATTTTCTGAAATTGCATCTTTTTTCTAGTGAGCCAGAGATATGGCTGCTTTGGTATTTATATGTTATGTGAAAAACTGAGTGTTTTAAGACATATTTGTTAGGGCACTTTTTTATTTTTTACGTCTTACAACTCATAAGAGCATTTTTTTGTTTTATTCGGTCATATTTGGGGTATTTTCATTTAATTTTGGCCATAAATCCCAATTATTAATTTAAATATTATTTATTTCCTTCGATATTTTTTCAACATATTTTTTCAATTAGTATCCATTATTTTGTATAATATTTTAATCGTTTTTCTACACAAATATTGCCACTTTAACGTAGTACACCCCACGTAATGGATCAGTCCAACCACCCCTCCAATATAGACTCCTCTATACCTGCTAGTTCCGGATAAGAGTGGCCTTGTGGTGGAGTACATGGAACTACATCAGGTAAAATAATTAATTAAAGTGTACTACTTAGAAAAATTATGTAAAATTAAATAAACTTGAATGTTGGTACAAGTCTAAATATTAATATTCCTACGAAGCCAATTGAGCCGTTCAGAGCAGAAGTGGTGTAAGTCACTTTTGACTTACACCTCTTTTGCTCTGAACGGCTCACATAAACTAGGCTAATGATTCGGTCGCTATTATACAAATTTAAATGACATGAATATATATTTTGCCTGTAAATGCATATACGAAGAACAGAGAGATTGAGAGAGAGAAAAAAAACAAAGAGAAAGTAGGAATTGTATGTTGTATATTATTTATTTGAGCCGTTCAGAGCAAAAGTGGTATAAGTCAAAATTGACTTACACCACTTCTGCTCTGAACGGCTCAATTATGTAAGATCAATTTTTAGGGAATTTTAAAGGACTTTTTGAAAGATTTTTAGTTCATAAATGCATTGTTTTTAGGGCATTTTTTCCATGATTTATAGGTCATCAAAATCCTAGCCCTAGTCATCACCGAGAGATGTTGAAGTTTTTATGTATTGTACAACGCACATCTTCACGTTCGTTCGGTTGTTCTCTATGCCGGCGTGTAATTCCTGCCCGTGTTGACCACTGCACGTCTCCGTGTCAATTAAGCGCATGCGCCTGCGTAGGAGGGGAAGTCGTTTTAAATTTGTAGCACAAAGCATTCTTTTTGACTGGCACAAAAGGATGCGTTCGCACGGCCGTGCAGCTAATTAGAAGGCCGGCAACGTGCGCGTGACTGGCGGACGGCACTCTGGCTGGCTACTGCCCGCACTTCGTGTCCTTCCTCTCCTTCCAGATGATCGTCACGGTACGCGATCACTGGTAAAGATCGGCAACCTTATAAAATACCTTTTGTTAATCGCTGGGAACCAAGCAAAACTTCAAAGAGACCATTAGCCCATTTACCCATATACCTTAATGCACTGTCAACAAAACATCACGCAGAGCTCTCTGCTTACAAAAGCAAGCTGAGCACAAAAACCTCGCCTTTGCTTCACTAAGTAATAGACTAATACAGAAAATGTCTGTAAGCATAAGTTACATTTAATCGAATGTTTGCGGTAAAGGGAAATCAATTTCGAAATAGGATGAAGATATAAAAAAATAGTCACCTACTCAAAGAAAAATTGGAATATTCAAAGTGCCAGTTACTGTCATGCAGTGAGGAGTTATCTTTGGAAGAATTAACTAACTTGATAGCAACAATCACAGCAACATACACATCCAGAAACAAAAGTTGGACCACCTGAAATTTCAAAGTTCCAGGTATAACGTACTGCGCATGCGCAGTATGTTATAACTGCAACTTTGAAATGTACAACCAGTCAGAAAGAATGCATCAGCGTAGAGTTCGGAATATTAATTATAAAATGGCCTTATATTGTATAGTAGGAGCGTCCAATTAATACCCAGACGGAAGGCTTTCTGTTGAATATATATTTTTTGCACGCATCAATACTTGTACTGGCAAGCGGTGTTGCCACATTTTCCTCCTAAAGATAATTCCTGGTAACAATGATTTTTATACCGATATTGATTTCTATCACCACCATCCAAAAGTGAATATATTTTAAGCTATAAGATTACTTTTGATTAAAATTGAAATTAAAATTAATAACCTTTTTGCTACCTCTAATTGGGGTTCTGGCTGATGTGTAAATCTATTTTCAGGCAGTACACCTCACTCGACAATATGTGTTACAGGAAGAACAATTTTTCTGTATGCATCTGAAGTCTGACTAGTGTAATAGGGATGTACCGGTAGCTAGTCGGCGATGCATGCAATGAAGGGGGAAAGAAACTGGTCACCCTACCCCATTATCTCCTGACCAAGTTACCTCAGAAGTGTAGTCTTCTTGGTATCGCTTGTGAGGTTCACACCTGTTTTCGGACAGTTGACTAAACAACCTTTTCTGTCGTCATCAATTAAGTGCGTATACGACAACATTGTTTTTTACTCCACGTGGAGTAGAAATGAAAACGTCAATTACAATTGAAGAGGTGAATTCCAAAGTATCCTAACTCATTTTAAGATTTTAAATTGTTTTATTCACGTTTTAATTTATTCTTTTCAAGCCTATGTATAACTGTTTAAGTTTATTTGACAGACTCTCCTAAGTCTTGACTTAGATCCGTTTGAAAAAAAAAAAAACATAATGCAGGCACTGGGAGTATCAAATTTGTTTTATCAATTTTCGTCATTTTGACTCAGGTCAGTTTGGAATCCACCTCTTCAATTTCTAAAGCATTATTAATAAACATAATATTATGTTACTGCTTCTTGTCATTGCAGTGGCATCTGAGAAGGCCTAAACAATAAACAAACTTCTATCTTATCCCTTCAAAAGAAAGCGTCCTTAGAGGCTTAAAGGGCTGTAGCGCCACAGATTATTATTATTATTATTATTATTATTATTATTATTATTACTACTATTATTATATGGGTATAACTATGATCAAAAATGCGAGCACTTTAAATGTCGAAACCTGTATGCCAGACGTCATGATCTCGATTACTTATTCTTATATAAGGTCCTTAAAGGTGACATTAATTGTCAATCTTTCTTAAACAGTGTCAGCCTTCGTATTCCTATGAAGGACATGAGACATCACAAACTCTTCTATATTAGAAATTCTAAATCTTCCTCGCCGGTCTCCAGATGTATTAAACATGCTAACTTACATGTAGGCGATTTCGATCCATTCAATGTACAGAAGTATTAGAATATGGCAATGCCTTTGTTAATATTATTTGCATGATCCTTATACACAAATTGGTAGTATGAATCAACTCCTTTCCCTAATATTTTATAGCATTAATTCTTGTAAATTAATCAACAGTAATCTCACTTGACGTTTTGATTTATCTAGAGAAAATCAAAACTCGAGTGGGATTTAATTGACTATTACACGATTAGAAGAAAGTATATAAAGATTAGAAGTAACGAAGTACTCCAATACAATAAAATATTAATTGACTTACGAAAATACAACTGTCTTCAAATGTATTATTGTACCATCTCAACATTACAAATATTACGCTAGATGCATGCTAGATGGCAGTAGTGTCTTTATACAGACACTGTAATGATTACTATTCAATAAATATCAATATTAAACAATCTCTGATACGTGACTATCCATAATATCATATAGCAGAAGTTCTTTTTATCCTCTCAGAGCAGAAGCTATAACATAACCTAACTAATATACACAAGTGTTAGAAAAGTTTTAATTAACGACGATGACATAAAAAATAAACATGAATAATTTTAAAAGGAATAATTATTGAATGTACAATTTTCAAATTTGAATGTGGTTGGTGGTTCAATTGATGTTATATTGGACGTGTGCGTAATAGAAGTGGAACTCGTTGATTTAGGCCAACATGGTGTAGTCAACTTATTCAGAATTTCCGAATGAATAATTTTAAAAGGAATAATTATTGAATATACAATTTTCAAATTTGAATGTGGTTGGTGGTTCAATTGATGTTATATTGGACGTGTGCGTAATAGAAGTGGAACTCGTTGATTTAGGCCAACATGGTGTAGTCAACTTATTCAGAATTTCCGAATGAATAATTTTAAAAGGAATAATTATTGAATATACAATTTTCAAATTTGAATGTGGTTGGTGGTTCAATTGATGTTATATTGGACGTGTGCGTAATAGAAGTGGAACTCGTTGATTTAGGCCTACATGGTGTATTCAACTTATTCAGGATTTCCGAATGAATAATTTTAAAAGGAATAATTATTGAATATACAATTTTCAAATTTGAATGTGGTTGGTGGTTCAATTGATGTTATATTGGACGTGTGCGTAATAGAAGTGGAACTCGTTGATTTAGGCCTACATGGTGTATTCAACTTATTCAGAATTTCCGAATGAATAATTTTAAAAGGAATAATTATTGAATGTACAATTTTCAAATTTGAATGTGGTTGGTGGTACAATTGATGTTATATTGGACGTGTGCGTAATAGAAGTGGAACTCGTTGATTTAGGCCAACATGGTGTAGTCAACTTATTCAGAATTTCCGAATGAATAATTTTAAAAGGAATAATTATTGAATATACAATTTTCAAATTTGAATGTGGTTGGTGGTTCAATTGATGTTATATTGGACGTGTGCGGAATAGAAGTGGAACTCGTTGATTTAGGCCAACATGGTGTAGTCAACTTATTCAGAATTTCCGAATGAATAATTTTAAAAGGAATAATTATTGAATGTACAATTTTCAAATTTGAATGTGGTTGGTGGTACAATTGATGTTATATTGGACGTGTGCGTAATAGAAGTGGAACTCGTTGATTTAGGCCAACATGGTGTAGTCAACTTATTCAGAATTTCCGAATGAATAATTTTAAAAGGAATAATTATTGAATATACAATTTTCAAATTTGAATGTGGTTGGTGGTTCAATTGATGTTATATTGGACGTGTGCGTAATAGAAGTGGAACTCGTTGATTTAGGCCTACATGATGTATTCAACTTATTCAGGATTTCCGAATGAATAATTTTAAAAGGAATAATTATTGAATGTACAATTTTCAAATTTGAATGTGGTTGGTGGTTCAATTGATGTTATATGGGACGTGTGCATGATAAAAGTGGAACTCGTTGATTTAGGCCTACATGGTGTATTCAACTTATTCAGGATTTCCGAATGGTGCTCTTCATTTATTTGTAAATCGGATTTCAGAAGATGCATAGGTATGATCAGTGATTTTTATTAATTCTTGTTCTTGAATGCCAATGCGAGTCATATTTGAAACTGCTGTGCATCGACTGGAGTGGTTTGTAATTATATATATAGGCCTATATATTTTTTTTGACGTCCAGACCAGCGCAGTTTCAAATGTTGGCAAACAAAGAAACAAATGCTAGGGACGCGATAAAATTAAACAAATGCTAGGGACGCGATAAAATTGTGCGATAAGCAGCCATGATTGGTTGAAATACGTCCTTTCGTACCGTTTTATTGGTCAAAAGTAGTATGACGTAGTAAGAGTGTAATAGTCATTGTAATTTATGTTCTTTATTTTGTTGTTAACTCAAGTATTTAATTTGTACCATAGTTATTCATTTTATTGTATTAATTGTATCACTGTGCTGGACTTTTATTGGCCAATGGATGTTGTCCAGCTCATAAATATAAATAAATAAATAAATAAAAAATAAATTAGGCTATTATTACTTAAAACTTGTATCACGGAGTGACAATTTTAAAAAGCATCATTGTGATAATCACCACAGGATCTGCATCGTCAACCGTAAGAATTGGTGAAACAAAAAACTTACAGAGAAAATGATCGCTCGTGGTCTGATATATGCAAATTATACGAGTAGCATAGGCCGTAATATTGAAGTCCGTAGGGATGGATATACAGGACACCATACAAATTCTAAACACCACCAAATTCACATAATAAGAAACTGAAAATAATTGTGAAACGTCTCAGCCCCCCTTTCTTAAATTCTGCTCTCCGCTGAATGATAACCGGCACCTGTCACCATAGTGATGCTACTTTGTTCAATGGAACAGGATGCTGAGTAGAGTCACGAGCAGATTTTTAACGTCAATTAACTACAGCTCAGAACACGAAGGCGTGGACGGAACCAGTTCCAGTTCCACATTATCTGCTAGGAACTGAGCCACGGTTGACCAGGTTCCAAATGTTGCTGTCCTCAGCGTCCCACGCGTGTTAAGGGACACTTGATATATAATGAATAAAGTTGGGGAATTCTTGGGCCACGCAGTGACGACTGCTGAGTCAGCCCCTAGCCGTTCTACAACTTCCTTTCCACTCTTCTTTCTTGACCCTTTCCTTGACGGTCAATGTAAAACTCTTCTTGGATCCAACGTCTGTCGGTACTGTCTAATACGAGATGCAACACTTCGTCCTTGATTAAGAATTACTACGTCTTAAATAACTTGTACATAAAAATAATAAATATCATGTCAGCGAATAATATTTGTGTCACTAGTCTACTAATATCTTCTCTTCCTTCACAAAGTGTAACTAAGATATAGAATTACGGTTCATTTCATAGGCAAATCCAAACTTAACAAACTAACTAACATACATAATTAGAGCAACATTTCCATTCATTCAAATTCAAAATTATTCACGATTTAAATTTGAAATGAATACATATGAATAGATACCCGAAATGAGCATATGCTCGTGCTCGGGTACAGTCCAGTAGTCTACATAAATTTTACGGAGATCAATAATTATGTTGATGACAGAAATAATAGCAACAATAGCAATAATAATAATAATAATAATAATAATAATAATAGAATAACCGTGACGAAGATGATACAAAGATAATAATACTATTTAATTCATTAATAATAATAATAATAATAATAATAATAATAATAATAATAATTCTTTATTTATACTGGCAGAGTTAAGGCCATAGGGTCTTCTCTTACACTCTACCAGGTCACAAAGCATACAAGCAGTTAAAATGTAACAAAAACTTAAACAACAGAATACTAACATATTAAAAATAATAATAATAATAATAATAATAATAATAATAGCATAATAAAATCGACACTAAACAATATGAAAATTATACAATACTAGAAAAAGAAAGTAAAATACATTGGAATATAGTGAAAGCAACTCATTTAGTACAAATGGTTAATATGGAAAGCAACGTAATAATAATAATAATAATAATAATAATAATAATAATAATAATAATAATAATAATAATAATAATAGAATAACCGTGACGAAGATGATACAAAGATAATAATACTATTTAATTCATTAATAATAATAATAATAATAATAATAATAATAATAATAATAATAATAATAATAATAATAATAAAACAAAATATTTACAATAATAAAATAAATACTAAGACGGTTAAAATAAAATATAAACCACTTAGCGAGAGTTAACACAACTTAAATAAGCATATAATAACCAGGAAAGAAATGACGAACTCTAATATCAACAGAAAAGTTCGTTGTATCGCACATGAAAGCAACCGCTGTACTGACATTGTGCTTAGTAGGGGGGAGCCGTAGTAGGGGGGGGGGGCATACACCACGTCATTAAGAACTCACACTATGTAATAATTGCAACCTTAAAACTTTGCAGCAAACTCAACCGTAATAAATGTTTTTACAATTACTAACTACAATTCTCTTAATAATAATTAGGTATGGGCGTAATGTTCTTTTGTTTTTTGTTCTTTCTAGATTTATACAACGAATAGTAGAAACAATGTCTTTTAAAATCATTCTCAGCCGATACTAACTCCATCGCCTTATTTGTAAATTTATTCCATGTGATACATAAAAACACGGGGAAAATATTTCGACATCATTCGTAATAATGCGTTACTCTTTCCTTTTATTTATTGCCACTGGCGGTGTTAAGGCCTTAAAGTCTTGCCTTCTCTTACACTCTAATAGGGCAGAAGTAAGCAATGTAAGATACTGAAGCAGTCAAATTAAACGAAAAGTGAAAAGAACAAAAAATACTAACAACATTAAGATAATACAAAATCAAAATAATACCACAATACGAGAGAGCAAAATACAGATCTATACATTACAGTACAACATAACTATATCAGTCTGTGCAAATAGTTAAGAGGGAAAACATTAGAAAAAATGCAAGAATTGGAATGCAATAAAACCATAAAAACCAAAATATAAATAAAAATTACACTACAAAAAATTATGATAAATCGATCTGGTGATCAAGAGAGTGCAATGATGGTGAAAATATAATTTATAAAAGCTATGACTGGGATAAGGGCGTATAATGAAGGGAACAAATTGAAGAAATACTATTTTTTATTATCCAATTTAATAAACCCTATTTCACCCTGAGGTAACTTATATTAGAGTTATATTTGGCATCAAAATACATATTTTATAACCAATAAACAATAGTAAAGTGATAACATAAAATAGTGGTCACAGTTACAATTCACATGAATTATGTAGAAGAATGCACATTAGTGAAAGAATGGCCCTGTTAAAGATTAGTGAGATGTTTGAGGAATAATCAATGTAAAAAGTGTACAAGAATGTCTAACCGTTTCAGAGTAAATCACGATCTTAAAAAGATAATCAATAGTAGATTAATAAAACAAAAAAGTTTCACTTTCACTTTCAAATTAATACTTAATTCATGAACAATGAAACAGTTAAGAGTAATAAAGAGATATTACAAGCAATGATTTACGGTTACAAGTTACATACGTGATTCAGGAACAAGTACAGTAATTAAAATATAACACAAGTAATGACTTACAACTAACGAATAACGAAATTCTTGAAGGGCAATATATAATGGTAGGGGCAATACAAAGGATTTAAAATCAAATGTAAACAGTACAGTAAAGGAATAGTAGAAAAAATGACTTAACATTACAAATTAAACACATTCTTTTTAAAGCAATAGGTAACAACAAAGAGATACTAATATCAATACATTGACTGTAGTTACAGATTAAACACATTATTTAAAAAAAAAAAAAAAACACGCAAAGGGTTAATAGCTATTTTCAGGCATTATATACATGGACCATGACTGTAATTCACATCTTCTTGACGTTATTTCGTATATTATTTTGTGTTTCAATCTATTTCAATTTGTTATTTTTCACTGTAACAACAAAAATATGTTTCATAAAGCCTCAAGGCATTTCTCTATACTTACTGTATCACGGTACTCTTTGTCAATGGCAACCTGTAATGGTTATAGGAAGAAATATATATATATAAATAAAAATAAAATAGTTATTAAACACATTATTTTAAAAGCAATAAATAGCTACATTAAGAGATAACTTGAAATTTACGAATTAAATGCATTATTTACTAACAACAATTGGCAATAAGGAGGTATTACAAGAAATGACTCAAAATTGGAAATTAATAAATAATAACCAATAATACAATAGTATGCGAAATTGAAGACTTACAGTTTCATAATAGTTGATTAGAACTAATACGATTTTTCCCCCAGAATAATTTAACAAATACTATTTTAATTAATTTCTAAGACTTCGTAATATCTGACAGTACCTGAATGTCGTGGCAAGGAGTGCCAGAGATGGCCTGTAGAGACGGTGAAAGAGGAAGTGTCAAATGATATTCTATGCTTAGTAAAGAACAGTACGATATGGTGATGTGAACGAGAGTCTAGAGCAGCCACTTTCAACCGGTGTGCCGCGGCACACGAGAAAATAGAAACGGTAAAGGTTTTCTTAGAAAAATTAAAGTAAGAAAAAGCCATTTCACAACGGTCAATATTTAGCGAACGCGGCACAAGCCAACATTTAGTAAAAACATTCCCTCCTAAAACCCTCAAAATTCCTCCTGTTTCGGAACCACTGGTTTAGATTATACTGTGAGGGTGCCAGCGAATAGGGATTATAAACAATGGACACTTCGCGTCGGTACCTTTGATGTAGCCGGACTGATTTCAATGACCTTCAAGCCAGCTAAAGCGTGAGATTCTGCTTTCTCCCTAGAGTTGGCGCTGACATCACACAAACTAGCAGTCGACACAGCGGAAATATAACACATACAATTAATACATCTAGGTACATTAGGTACTCAAATAAAATAAATTGGATCCATAAAATAATAAATCCTTCATTAACTGTAATGTCTAGACTCTAGAGTTCCTTTATAATGAGAGTTGAGACGTTGACCCCAACAATTAAAATATGTAATGATTTGATAGCGCTGAAAATGGAAAAACAAAACTCTTACGAGAAGTACAACCATATACCTATATTATATTATATACAAATATTAAACGAATTCGATACTTAATTTCATAATATATTATATTATTTTATAATATAATGTATTATATCTGAAATATAAAATATTATTACAACTAGTTTGTCACTGAGAAATAAGAAAAAGCTGTTAACTTGAATTTATTTGAAGCAAAGAGTTACTGGATTATGCAATAAGGTAGGCGATGTTTGGATCCTGTGTCTCAACTCTATTCTCAATTATTAGCGTATGCTGGATTACACTAACCTCTAGCGCTTGAAAGTGGAACTATACGCTTGAGCACAGAGAAACAAAACACAGGAAAATTCGCTCAGTGTCCATTCTTTATAATCCCTATTCGCTGGGTGTGCCGCGAGATTTCAAATTACAACTTAAGTGCGCTACATGTTGAAAAAGGTTCAAAAACCCTTACCTAGAGCGTCTTACGAGTACAAATTTTGAAACCGAGAAGCAAAATATTTAGGGTTAAATTTATGGGGAATATTGAAGAGCAAGGTGAGACAACGAATGGTTCTTCGTTTTTGAAACGTGCCAGGACAGTGTAATATCAAGCACACGCTCAGACCTACTAATGTTGCAAATAAATCGAAATAGTACATTATGCAACGAGCCTATAATGGTAATAATTAAGACGCGTGCATGTTTATGAAACTCGCTTGCGCTCGTTTCATAATTTTCATACCAGCGTCTTAATTACCATTATAGGTAAGTTTCATACGACTTTTAATGCTCGACCATATTTCTAACTTCAAATTATTCATAAGTATTCATATTATTATTCTTATCTGACTGGGGAGCGGAACTGACCTTGTGCAATATCTCGTAAATTGTGAGATGTGCACAGATGCGAAAGTATTGATTTTTTCCGAGGAACAAATATCATTGACCTTGATATAATCTAGAGAGTAAAATGAACATTAATCTTGATATAACCTGGAAATTGATTTAGACATTGAAAAACGAGATGACAAATAGAATTCATTTGAATATTATTTACAATTAACGTTAATTATTATAGTAACAGAACATAACCTTCTGCGACAGTATTGGATTTCCAGCCTCCGTGACGTTTCGCTAGTTGTCTTTCGATTGCATATCTGAGAATAATCGATACTTGCGCTTTCATATTGCTACAATGGTGTTTCCTGATTGGTGGAACACCTGAACTTTAATGAATAGGTGTACTTTAATGAGGTCCCTTAAAGGGCTGCTACCAGGTGTATAATTACTACATTTCGGCCAGGTCGAGCATAAACTTGTATTATGAACACGGTGCAGTCTTTCTGTCAGTGAAGAGTATTATGTACTTTATTTCGTCGGCTTACAAGCAAAACAAGTTAACTTAGAAAGCATGATGGAATATTCAGATTGTCAATTTCTATAAATGGAACACTCATTGGACTGAACAAGTGTTCCACATATTATGAAGTTTAATTACTACATGGTTTTTAACATTTTTTAACATTATTTAAGTTTATTACCTGTAATATTACATTTTAATAATGGAGATGTCCTATACATAATTAATTTTAAATAGTACTCACCACCAATAGCTACGTATATGACATTGAGATATTATATAACTCTGCCTGAGGATGCCTGAATAGGCGAAAACGTTCGCAATTTTGTAATTCATGTATATAAACTTAATGACTATAAACTAAGTCATTATTTTACTTTGATTTGTCATTGACTGAGTACTAAAATATTATATTGTATTCATTTAAAACAAGTTAAGTCAAAAATATTACTTCTGAGAAAAAAGTGTTTTGAAAGCTTTTGACAAAATTGAATCATCAAAATATTATATTTAGTAAGGTGTTTCTCTCTATGAGTATTTAATTTTTTTCAATTCTAAGTATGTATATATATATATATATATACACACACATATATACACATACATATATATATATTTATATATACATACACATACATACATAATGTACATCATAAATGCCTTTCCCTCAGAAGTAATACTTTTACTTAATGAGGTTTGCTTGTAAACCGACGATTTATTCATTTATTCATTCATTCATTCGTTTACTTATTAATTAATTAATTTTATTTACTTTTTTACTTATTTACTTATTCACTTATTCACTTACTTATTCACTTACTTATTTATTTATGTATTTATGTATTTATTTATGTATTTATGTATTTATTTATGTATTTATGTATTTATTTATGTATTTATTTATTTATGTATTTATTTATGTATTTATGTATTTATTTATGTATTTATGTATTTATTTATGTATTTATTTATTTATTTATTTATTTATTTATTTATTTATTTATTTATTTATTTATTTATTTATACTGGCGGAGTTCAGTTCTCTAAACATAATAATAACGTAGTTACTCTAAATAATAACGTAGGCTAGTTAAATTAAAAGACTATTTTTGTAGATACGAAGTATCACTTCTTAGCCATCGACTTGCTGATAAAATTTCAGTGCTCTGCGGCGCTTAAGAGAATACAAATTATGTGATATGTAAATGGCTGCATCCTAGTATTTGAATGGCATGCAAACTTTAAAAGCTGTTTTCTCAGTTCTTTCAGTAGGCCTACATTTCCTCATATTAAAAGTGTAGAGGCTCTCACAATTTTGATGCTACAAACTTGAATTTTTTACAGCGTATTCCACAAACTATGGTTAACAAGCCACAACTTCCATTCTTTAATAAACTAAATACTTTCGAAATTAAATAAATAAAGCATACTCACAATCAAGGGACACTGAACATTTTAATTTCGAATTTGAACAGCTCTACATTTAAAAAATATATAGGGTAAACTAGGGTCTGTTGTACAGTCGGGCATGTTGGACACTCTGTATTTTAACGTGTTACCACGCCACTTGTGGGCACCACATTCAGCTAGAAGTCAATGACGGAAGTAGCCCCACTCGTGGCTACTTCCGTCATTGACTTCTAGTAGAATGTGGTGCCCACAAGTGGCGTGGTAACACGTTAAAATACAGAGTGTCCAACATGCCCGACTGTCCAACAGACCCTAGTTTACCCTATATTCATTCAAATGTTTACATTTAAAATTCACGATTTTCAGTTATTTTCTAAAAATATCAGATATGTCGTAAATGAAGTCATATATGAAACTTAAATTTTGTAAGAGGAGATATATTTTGAAAATATGCTGATTTTTATTTCAAAATATGAGTAACTCAAAAACCATTCATCTCACCGTATGAAACTTACATGCGAGAATACTTAGAAGAAGGGTGCACAAAATATGAAGTCTCTACCTTAAACATTTTAACAATCACTGCCTTTTAAGACTTAGTACGATGGCAGAAGTTTAATATCTGAACTCATGTATATGGCGCCGGGACGGGCTACTGAATTCCTACTCTTAGCAACAAAAGTTTGAAATCAACGGAGTGAGAAATTCGTCCGACATGACGGACACGGTCAGACAAAGGAAACCAGCCGAATGTTGATTAGAATTCATTACCCAGACGTGCCTTGGATGATACATAAAAATGACGTCATCGGGGCACCTATAAAAACTTCCGTGACTGTCATTTCCTCTCCTAGCACACTAACTGTCAGACCCACAACACTGAGCCCAGTGTGTCTCAAATAAAATGACAGAGCCTTCTATTCATAACTTGTTACAGACTGGAGACTCCTACACATCCATATTAACATGTCAGTGCAGACCACGGCCCGGTTGCAAATCTCGCTGTTCATAAATCGTTACGTTCAATAACACGTTCCCTCCATATAACACAAAGTTACTGTATTACATTCCAGCTGAAATATTTCATTTGTTCGTTCGTAGAAATTGTTCAGACTCTGTTCTTGAAATCTGGGAGACACAGTGGGTAAAATAATCCGTGATTGGACGCTAGACTAAGGGCCGAATTCATAGTCAACACTTATCGTAAGGAAACACTTAAGCAGTTGCTTATAATAATTTCCAATTCATAAATCCCACTAAAGTGAACACTTATTCAAATAAGGTAGCTTGTCAGCTTACTCAAGCGTTTCCTCATATGCATTGTAATCAGCTGATTCGGTATACAATAGATGATGATTATGATTTAATTTAATTTATTGAGTTCTGTAATTAAAATGAAAATGAGTTTCGGCAAGCAAAAGATATATCAGAGATATGGAAAACCCTTTAGAGATGTATAATGATGAACAATTTAAGAGGAGATACCGTTTCGTGAATATTCTGGTGTCTCTCATTTCAATTCACAATACAACCATGAGGCTTACCAATTTCGCCATTGCTGAAAGTAATGGTTGCTTTGAGATTTTATGATACAGCAGCATTTCAAGTAGGTTTAAGTGGCATTTTTTTTTCTCGAAAAGTATTCACGTCCCAACAAAGTGTTATTTGCATTTTTGTTTGTATTCTACCCAAGGAATAAGCTGTTAAAATTTGTGTAATTATATCATTTCCACTTTGTTTAGCATAAAAACAACTGAAAAATAAATTAAAATGATTTACTTACAGGAAAATTTCCGAAGTTTGCATTAAACTCAACTGCAATTTTGTTCCATGTCAATTTCTTGTTTTGGAGAGAACAATTATTATCATTTTTTTTTTTTTTTACTTTCGACGATATCTCCATATTTAATAACTAGTTATCTTAGCTCACGTCTTTCTTTTCTGTAAAATGCTTTCTGGACATCTTGTATAATTTTCAGCTCTATAATATTTCCTTCTGTATTTGTGTATGACAATAATGCCGATTTAACAATTTGAAGGCGCTGGAAAACAATTGAATGTAGGAAAGCGCTCACGTCTAGCCATGTTGCCATATTTCTTTCGATGTCAAGGGAATGCTCAGGGCATATGAATGAGTAGCGTCTCTGCAATACGATCTGAAATAAGTGCTAAGGAAATGCTCATTACTTAAGTGTTTCCTCATTTTATAAGTGACGACTATGAATTCGACCCATAAGGTCATTTCTGATTTCATTTAGCCCGGCCTAACTTAACAATTATTTTTATCCGTGTGTTACATCACTAAGTATGCATTAATAAATTGAATGTAGCCTAGTAAAATCCTATCGACGACCTAGAGCACTGGAATTCGTGTTTGATCAGAATGGAAGTCAGACTATGGAGCAAGAAGACGAGGCACAACGTGTAGGATGGAACATAGCGAGGAACAAGATTAAGAGTAACAAATTAGGAAGCAAATAAAAAGAAAAAGGAAATTAAAAAAGAGGGCGAATGAAAGACAGGAATCGTCGAATAGTAAAATAAACAATGACTGTGTGAACTATCAGTAATAATAATAATAATAATAATAATAATAATACAGTGTAATACACTGCCGTGAAGTCTATTCACTTAATAAAGGTCGTGAATTGCTTATAATTATTTTAACATATCTAACTTGAATACTGATACTAATTTTAAGTAGAGTAGTATTTTCACTATTTGTAAATATTGTAAATAGTGAAAATACTACTCTACTTAAAATTAGTATTAGTAGGCTATTAGTATTAGTATTCAAGTTAGATATGTTAAAATAATTATAAGCAATTCACGACCTTCATTAAGTCAATAGACTTCACGGCAGTGTATTATATTATTGTAAATAGTGAAAATACTACTCCAGTTAAAATTAGTATTAGTATTAATAATTGTAAGTAATTCATAAACTCTATTCAGTCAGCTGACTTTACATCCTTGTAAATATTGTAAATAGTCATAGCACTACTATTGTTACAAATACTTTACTATTAGTTTTTGTTTTAAGTTGAGACAGAATGTAAAAACAGTCTAGCAACAAATGTGTGTAGTATTGCATTACTGCAATGGAGCATACTGAATAAAAAGGGGACACATTTTTAGAAAAAAAAAAACTAATAATAATAATAATAATAATAATAATAATAATAATAATAATAATAATACAGAGCCACAGAGAATTGACTTATGGACATTGGGCCTTCCGCAACACTCAAAATCAGGATACAGAGGACATTACAAATATACCAAAATAGACTATATAAAAAATTGAAAGAGATAATCATAATGCAATGTAAACAATAAGTAAATAGAAATGTGATATAATACAACATAAAGAACTAAAGAAGCATAATATAGTATTTATTAGAAAGAAAGTAGTAAGTCAAAATGTCCACTGCTGTGGTCTCGTGGTAGCGTGTTTTTCGTACTGAGAAATAATTTTCCCCAATTCGTACATATATTTTTTAACGATTTTCAGTACATTACCTCCTGTAACATCTCTAAAATTTCTAATATTGTTTCAGTATATGCGCAACATCTAAGTAAAGAACTCCTGAAAATTTCAGCTTTCTAGATTAAATTTAACGTAGGCCGAGAAAATGTTCCTTTTGTGTGGAAAACATATAAGTTAGGCCTACTACAATTCGTCCTCGGAAAAACGAAAAATTAGCGTGGATATAATTTTAGTATAATTATATGTGATGCTATTCAAAGAGGAAAACCAATCCTCTCCTGAGAGCGAGATCACTTTCCTTCAGGGGAGTGCTACAATTTTGTATATTTACACATTATTTGTATTATATTTTCCTGGCAATAAACTTATTATTATTATTATTATTATTATTATTATTATAAGGAAAAATAATAATAAATTGAAAAGTAAATAGCAAATCAAAATTTTCGCCCTAAATCTAATTCCATTCTTTCTTAACGTGTTCACGGTTCGGCAGCCCTCGATAGATTGTAAATGGGATAGTAAAAGTTGAATCAATATCTTCATTATTATGAGTAAAGAAACGGAAATCAGCGTCGCAGACACAATGCAAACAAGTCTGCGATCGGAGCAGAAGCTGCTGTTGATTCTAGAGCGGGCAACGGTTTTCTATTAATTCTCGATCATATTAGTCAACCTAAATTGCGAGGATCGATTTGTCACAATTAAACTAAACAGGGGAACGATCTATGACGCGATGAATGAAGAGGATAAGCGGCCACACCCAACCTGTACAGGATCTGCGGCGGGAGCCCCTCTTCCCCCTCGGGCCACGCCGGTGCTGGTCTGAATTCCAAGGAAGGCTCTCATCGCAGAGACATTCAGCTAAGAGTCTTGACTAATTAAACACCCGTCGAAATAAACTCTTCTTAATAGACTCTCTAATTAATCAAATTCTTCTACTTTGTATGCATGCGTTGAAATAAAAGGACCTGAAGAGATCCCCCCCAAAAGTGTTTCTGTATCCACGTGCTAATTTCCAATTTAAATACGAACATTACAAAAGAGCTAAAATATTTATACATTTTATATAATAACAAGATACGTTACAAAGTATGAACCGGGAAGATTAAAAGCCACTATTGGCCCGGCAATATCGTGCACCGGAGCGGAAAATTAAAACCAGTGCAACCAATACAAAGGATCAATAACACGTCCAAACAACACTGGAACGCACCGCCCTATCCATGAACCAAAGTCCTTCAAGACTTTCTAATTTTCACGCAATAAATAAATAGATAAATTAATTCATTCATCATAAAAACTACATACTTAGGGTAATTCCGGGGGAGATAGCCATGCGGATGAGACGACCAACCGCTCTAATTTTTATTCTAATCATCTGTTTCGAATGAAAATCGGTTTGCCGCCAGATGTTAATTAAACGAAGTGATTGTTGCACTTGCGAAAACGGAAGGTTATTATTCCGCGTTTTGTAGCCGTTCGTGAGTCTGTGAGGAAGCAATAATTTTTCACCTTCTGAAATAACAATAGAGAAATATTGCATTTTGTGAGGAAATTTGCTGGAAACATTATTAAAGTGTTCTCTTACTGCTGCCAGTTTTTAATTACGCGGTATGGCCATCTCTCCCGTAAAAAAGGAGAGATGGCCAGCATTCTTCCGGGATAAATGGCCTACAATTGAGGAATATTATATCGATCATGGTCCTTCATGGGCTGTCGTGCCTCGGATTATTATTATAATGTGTTCATAAGCGTTTCAATATACTTTTGTGTTGTTTTAAGGAAAATTCACTGAAAGAGGAAAAAACAAAAAATAAAGTTGTTGAAAAGTTACAAACAATCATAAGTATGCACTTAGACACTATATTTATGTGTCCAGTGCATAAAACCTCATTCTTTTACAAAAAAATGTTATGAATTTACTTAAAAATTATGGTGGCCATCTATCCCTATATCCTATGGCCATCTCACCCACATATGTTGGGTGAGATGGCCAGTGGCCTATTATATTTCAAACGTATTTTTTTTATTACATCAGTGAATTCTATGCGCCCTGAGGCACTGTAGTGGATAAATATAACCTAGAAGGAACGTATTTGATTTGTTTCGTATTTCTTTACCAATCGGTTACCCTGTTCTAAGTGATTTAAAAAACTATGGCCATCTAACCCGGAATTACCCTATATGGGGATACGTTATAGAAATGCTAGAATAAGTTTTACATGATTTAGATTAGAAGTGTGGAAACTGAAAGGTTTTTAGGGGTAATATAGAAAATGACACGTATACGAGCATTGTGTGGTCAAATAGGAGGTATAAAGCATATTATTATGTTGTTAACACGTGTTGAAACTGATTGGAGTGAACGCGTGTTATGGAAAAGGAATGGGTACATTTTAGATGTTGTTAGATCAACTGTCCGAAGATATGTTTGAACCTCATGTGTGACACCAAAAAGGCATCACTCATGAGGAAACTAAGCCAGAAGATAATGGAGTAGGGTGATCACTTCCTTTCCCCCTCCATTACATAACTTACATCGCTGATTAGTAACATATTACACTAATCAGACTTCAGATGTATACAAATTGTTCTTCCTCTGACACATATCGCCAAGTGAGATGTACTGCCTGATAATAGATGTATATATCAGCCAAAACCTCAATCAGAGGTCTTACATTTCAGAAACAAAATACATTACATAAAATATATAAACAACTAAAAATGAACAGATAATAAAATCCTTAGGAGCATATTTTTGCAAAGTACGAGAAAAGCGATTCAGAGAAATAAACAAGTTAAAAGAAATGTATATGTATATGTAAAGTAAGTATACCAACCTATGTACGTACAAATTTGTATGTTGATAAGTGAATAATAGCTAATTGACCGGAGTTCAATGCTGTCTTTGACAATGGTAACGCACGGCAACCAAATAAATTAATAAGAAATGTCCAGGAAATAATACTACAGACGTGAACTGTTGTTGATTATGCATAAAGTTATTCATATGTGCTGGATTTCATTTCGGATATGTAGTAGGCTATGGTGGATTGTTTTGCTATTGTGAATATTTATGATAAATAAATAGTTGCAACATGTAAGTTTTCAGTATTTCTAATTAGCGTGCTTTATAGTACTTTTAGGCACGTAAATTTACTATTAAGCACTATAATTTATGGATGCAGAAATCAATAATGTTTCGATACTAAAATGACAATCGAAAAGTCATCATTATGAAACGACTGTCTAAATAATAATAATAATAATAATAATAATAATAATAATAATAATAATAATAATAATTATTATTATTATTATTATTATTATTATTATTATTATTATTATCATTATCATTATTATTATATACAGTGATATTAAAATCCATCAAAATTCCATTAACCGTTTAGTTAATCGATGAAAGGCATACGGTTAACCGATCAAAATCTTTAGTATATACACAGTCTCTGAAGAAGGTAAACCTGCAAATTCTAAATGAGGCAATGGAACAACTGAACAGCTTCAAATACTTGGGATGTATAAGCAGTAACATGAGCTGCTGCCAGGAAGTCAAGAGGAGGAGAGCAATGGCAAAGGAAGCTCTTAATAGAAAAAAGGAGTAGGTATCTTCTGCAGACCTCTGGAAAATGAACTAAGGAAGATACTAGTTAAGTGCTTTGTGCGAAGTGTGGCATTTTATGAGGCAGAAATATGGACATTGCGACAAAGTGAAGAGAAGCGGCTAGAAGCATTTGAAATTTGAATATGGAGAAGTATGGAGCGTGTGAAATGGACAGACACAACAAGGAATGAAGCTGTGTTGGAAAGAGTGGGTGAAGAAAGAATGATGCTGAAACTGATCAGGAAAAGGACAGGAACTGGTTGGGTCATTGGCTGAGAAGAAACTATGTACTGAAGAATGGACTGGAAGGAATGGTGAATGGGAGAAGAGTTCGGGGTAGAAGAAAATATCAGATGATAGGCGACATTGAGATATATGGATCATATGAGGAAACAAAGAGGAAGGCAGAAAATAGAAAATATTGGAGAAAGCTCGGTTTGCAGTGAAACTGTCTTTGAGCAGAATACTATGAATGAAGACAGCTGTACTAAAAAGTATTAAAACTTAACTGTCTAATATTAGGACCATATTTTCGTACCGCCTATGATTGCTTATACACACGGGCTTATTGATAGCACAGCGCGTGGTCGAGCGATAACTGAAGAAAGGATAGATAGGAAAACATCAGTTAACATGACAACAAGATGAGAATAGAATGAAAATCTGTAGCCATATGAAGGAGAACGCCCTGCTAGCATTTTTCATTTTGGCAGAGAGAGGTTTGAATATTGATTTACGGTCCGGCACAATGGTTAGCTCCTCATCGCCGGGCGTTGTGGGCCACATCAAAACGCCAATAAGTTACAGAAATAAATTCATGTATATCAGAATAGAGAACAGCAGCAGCAGCAGCAGCGAGGTAACTCAGCATTTTTCATCACAAGTTCTGTTTTAAATTCCGTTGCGTAACTCCAGCCTCCGGATCTCCCCACTCCACGCGCCACGCTCCACTTGTTTACAACACGGATAATCCACGCCGAATCCAAGCAGGAATAAATCCACTTTTCCATTTTTATTCTGTAGTTACAGCACACGTTATACGACAAGAAGTGAATTCAATGCAGCTGTATCGATTATTGCAAGTTATTTTAGCATGGCAAATTGTAGATAGGCCTACCTTCCCAACCCTGCAGACGAAAAGCTTTGTAGTTCGTTTGCATTTGTGAATTCAAAATCTGCTTACATGTTTGCACACGCCTTTGCTCATCTGGTAAGGCGAAGAATTTCATTTGAAAGGCGGGTGAACCTGAAAGCGGAATTTACTTCTCCATTCCAACCACATCAGATCATTCCAGTAACTGCTGGAGAAGATTGCAACTCGCGCTTGTGGAATCCTAGATTTTGATTTTTTTTTCAGATGAATGTACTTATAGGCTGAACAGTAAGTAATGCCATTAATTTCAGGGGGTTATTCTTTGAGATATTTCAAACAAAAAAAGTTTACTTCGGAATATGTATGATAATTTTTTTTGTGTTAAATTTTAACGTACCTTGTTATATGACGTACTAATACTATACAAAGGGAACAAAAGACAGATTCAAAACCTACATCAACACAAACAAAAAGACACCCAAAGCTACACTACACATTAGAAATTGAGAACAACAAATCCATAAATTTTCTAGACATCGCAATAACAAAAGTAGACAACAAACACACATTCAAAGTATACAGAAAACCCACAACAACAACAACACACACACATACACAACACATCCAACCACCCCACACAACACAAACAAGCTGCATTCCGAACAATGGTACACAGACTACTACTACTACACAGAACAAATAACACTCTACAAAAACATCTCAACATACAAACAACACAAACAAACAAATACAACCACACAGGCGTATACAAACTCAAATGTAACACCTGCAACAACTTCTACATAGGACAGACAGGCAGATCATTTCAAACACGTTACAAAGAGCACATCACAGCCATAACAAAATTACAAAACACCTCCACATATGCAGAACACATCACAAATGCCAACCACACCTACAGAGACACCAACACAGACATGGAAATACTGCACATCCAACGAAAAAGCCAGAAACTCAACACGCTAGAACAATATGAAATAATTTATACAGACACACGAAAACACACCCCAACGATATTCTCAACATACAACTCAATTTCAAAACACATACACTCTTTGATTCTACATTACGAACGCACCCACACAGGAAACAAGAGGCGCCAAGACCAACAACGACCAGTTCTGAAGATGACCCAAAATAGGTCGAAACATGTTAACAAGTTACGTTAAAATTTAACACAAGAAAGACTTATCATACATATTCCGAAGTGATACAGTGTTAAAAGTTGTGTAATCAAGATGTATGAAAAAGTTTAATACAATTTTCCTCGTTTTTGCTTCTTTACCGAGATAAGAATTTGTTTTGTATGAAATATTTCATAGTGCGTTCTGGGAAAGCCTTTGATTTAATTTCCAATACGCTCAGTCAATTTTAAGAGAGGAGTGTTATTATGACTCAAAATAATTGTGTGAGAAGGTGAAGGTCAATAGCAAACATCAAAGAGACATGGGTTTTCAATTACCGACAGAAAATTCATAAACAGAAAAGAAAATTGCTATTGATGAATTTATTGAAAGTGAAGTCAGAGACAATTCAATGGTGTGGTTCAGAATAAAGCGAAGGGTTTCTGAGTCAAGTTCCATTACAAATCCGTAAGACAGACTAAAACTCGTGAAGAACAATTAACTAAACATTTTATAGGCCTATTTCACACTTTACAGTCCGTTTAACGCAATAAAGAACTCCTAAAAAAAAGTCCAGAACTTGTGCAAAAGGTCATTATTTTTTCACTGAATACTTGACGCGAACTTAATTCTGTCACTACACAGCTTTCCAGAATGATTTCTCGAAAAATAATTTACATTACTTTTTTGAAAATTATATAGGGGATTCATTGCCTTGTCTTCCGAATTTTGAAATTTTGGCCGGGTCTTCGGTCCGGAGAATCTTCTCTTGGTGTGCGTTCTATCGTCTTCCGAGCGCCGAAACATCTGGTAGACGTTGAGATTCTGGAAAGTAGCATCTGTGGCTATTTAACAAATAACCTTCGTTCGAATCGCGCCAATCACCTTCTAATTATTATAATATTTTGCACCTACTCTACACACGCAATACGAGTAAAATAAATTTTAAATGAGTAGGCCCTATTGCGTGTTTTTCTCCCTTGGCCGTGGGGCACAATGAAAAAAAAAAAGAGAGTAAAATACATTAAGTGAAAAATATTGGCATCTCAGAAAAAGGCGTTTGAAAGTTCTTGAAAAAACTGAATCCTCAAAATATTATTTTTAGTAAGTTGCCTCTCCTTGTGTGTATTTAATTTTCTAAGTCCATAGACATACATTATATATATATCATTTTAGTGGGTTATTTTACGCCGTTGTATCAACATCTCAGTTTATTTAACGTCTGAATGAAATGGTGATAATGCCGGTGAAATGAGTCTGGATTCCAACACTAATAGTATACCTTATTTTATTTCAAGGAGTGCAGTTCGGTGGCTCCTTTGAACACCGAACTACACTCCTTGAAATAAAATAAGGTATACCCAGCATTTGCTCATATTGGGTTGAGGTAAAACCCCGGAAAAAACCTCAACCAGATAACTTGCCCCCTTCGGAATTCGAAGCCGGGCCACCTGGTTTCTCGGCCAAACGCGCTAACCATTACTCCAATTGTGTGGACCATTATGTGTATCACATTCAGAAGTAATATTTTCGAATTAATACGCTTTAATTGTAAACTGACTATTTATAGTGGCGTCTGTATTGATAATGTGGTAATATTAACCCTTAGGAGCCGTGCCTCCATTGTAGTCGCTAGCTAGTATTATGGTCAAGACGTGATGTAATATGTTATAGTCGGCCTGGCTGACACAGTTGGTATAGCGCTGGCCTTCTATGCCCGAGGTTGCGGGTTCGATCCCGGGCTAGGTCGATGGCATTTAAGTATGCTTAAATGTGACAGGCTCATGTCAGTAGATTTACTGGCCTATAAAAGAACTCCTGCGGGACAAAATTCCGGCATACCGGCGACACTGATATAACCTCGGCAGCTGCGAGCGTCATTAAATAAAACATAAATTTAATTTAATATGTTATAAATTGTATGTTATATATTATATAAAATACGTTCATATTCTTTAATTTTATATAACATTAAGGACATTGCACTTGATTAAAAGAACTTTTTGTAATGTTTTTTTTTTCTTTTCTTAAAAAAGGAGCAAAATCATTTCAACTGCAGAAAACTGAAACCCCGTCAGCTCCTATGCGTACCATTACACAGATTGTTTCACATGGGCGCTCCCCATCCTTTACCACAGGCTCAATTGATTACAGTGGCCGGAACGCGAACATGCGATCTTTAGGCACGATATGCTGGCTGGTCATATCTTGTGCGCCTTAAACCGCTCGGATAACGACAAAATTGAATGTTCAAAATATTATTTTTAGTAAGTTGCCTCTCCTTGTGTGTATTTAATTTTCTAAATTTTAGACATGCATTATGTATATCAATTTTTTGTAGGTTATTTTACGACGCTGTATCAACATCTCATGTTATTTAGCAACTGAATGAAACGAAGGTGTTAATGCATTTTCTCATATTGGGTTGAAGGAAAAAACCTCAACAAGGTAACTTGCCTCGACCGGGATTCGAACCCGGCCCACATGGCTCTTGGCCAGACGCTCTAACCGTTACTCCACAGGTGTGGACCATTAGGCCTATGTGTATCATATTCACCTTTTTCTTAGAAATAATATTTTCGTCTTAATACGTTTTGTTTGTAAACTGACTATTTATAGTGAGGTCTGTATTGACAATCTGGCAGTATTAAGTGGGTGGCATTGATGGTGGTAATCTTGTTTATGCAGCTGATAATGATGGTACTGATGATATACTGATGTTCGTGGAAGTTTTGTTTACTTTTGTAATATTGACAGTGATGATGGTGATGCTAATATTGATGCTGATCATAAAAGTATTGATACTGGCATTACTATAGTCGCGACGCTGTTATTCCCGGCGTGACTCCTACTCTTTGCTTACATCTTAGGAAGTGAAGGCTGTATAAAGTCTATGTAGGTAGTATCGTTCGCCATTTTTGTTCTTTCGTTGCCGAGCTACCATACGAGGAATCTATTTGCCACACCGTTAAGCATTATCATGTCATAGCTCCTATGATAATAAATCAAACGCACTGTAATTCTGCAAATAATTGAGCTGCAAATAACGTCTTCGTGTGCTTTCTGCGAACGCCAACGAAAGAGCCAAAATGGCGGGCGATTATATTAAGTATTTATCGATCCTTAAGAAACGAATAACATCTTCATCAGCGAATCACAAGACGCACACGTTTAAATGTAGCCGACCTGTAATGCTATTGGCTGCCGGAAATTAGAGCGACAGGAGTATAGAGTTGGTGGTAGCACTGTTATCAATAACAACTAGTGGTTGTGTTGACAGTTGTGATCAGTAGCAGTTGTAGTGGTAGTAGTGGTTATGACGGCGATGTCGAAGTTATGATTGTATGTCGTTAACGTGCTCTTTTCTGGTAAACTTTCGTCCCTTACGCGTTTCCAGTTCATGGAACGTCTTACATTGAGCGTGGAGCCAATTATTTTTTCAACACAGCGACAACATGAGTCGCAGCTTTTACGACACTTAACCCCGGATAACATGTGAGAAGCTATTTCACGCAGCCCTCGATCCTCGCTACTTAAATTAATTTACTGTGTTATCGGCAGAGAGGGGAGCAATAACTGCAGCTGTCAAAGTCAGTGAGATGATGTAGCAACTCAGCTCACATAAAACATTTAAACTTTTCAAAATTATCTCTTCTAAAAATAGCTGCAGAGAAGACTGAGGAAACCGACTACGTCACGTTTCAGACATAACTTACCTCTTTCGAGAGGGAGGCATGCAACCATGTCAGAGGGTCAACCTCGCCCTTTATTTTGGGGTAAATAAAATATTACATCCACAGGAAAAGGAAAAATGAAACGTGAGACGTTGACATGTAAATAATGTAGACTGTAGTAATGATGTGACAGACACACAATGATGTCACTGCTCAGAATGTGGCAGTAAAGTTTTCCCTCGTTTCAAAATAAATTCAATCGCATTGTTTTATGCGATATAAAGGCTCTAAGTCTTGACGCCGATGCAACCTGCAACATATCATTGCTCCTTAGCGACAGATGCAACCCGCAGCATAGCGTGAATGATACAAAGAAAATAACTGAGTAATGCAACATGCATAATGATATTTAATTGGAGATCTCCCTGGAAGAAGGATGTAACATGAAATTCTAGAAATATGTGATGTATGTGGAAGAAGCAATTTTAAAGCATTCATTTATAACAATAAATTATTGCATTCAATAGCTGAATAAACTTGAATCCTTGTTTAGTCAAATGGTTGTGATAGTAAATATGAATGAATGAATGAATGAATGTTAGCCATGATGTCCCATGTTGGGCACAGGCCTCCTTTGATGGGGTTAGAACCCCCTCGACAGGGATGGCTCAAGTGTACTCGCTTGGTGAGCCAATCCAGGCGAGCTTATCGTGTATACTACTTTTGTGACATGGTTAATAACCCTGTTAGACTTTAACTAGTCTCAGCACTCTGTTCTTTGTTTATTCTTTTTCTTGCACTACACACATTATACTGACACTGGTACTTTGACGAACACTGATTCTATTTACACTATTTACCTGACACTTTCTCAACACTGACTTTACTATTTACAAAACTTATCTTACATTTCCACTAATACTGACTTACTATTTACGATATCTTAACACTGATTACGTTATCTATTTACAATGACCTTCCCTAGTTCTTTCCACAAAACTCTGTTCTTTGCTGTCCTCGACCATTGTTTCTTCGCCTCTTTGGTAAACATGTCAGACCATCCGAGCCGTGGTCTTCCCTGTCCTCTCTTTCCGACGTAGGGGTCCCACATCGTGACTGCATGGGTCCATCTTGTCTGGTGTAGTCTCGCCACATGTCCCCCAGGTCCACTTCGTCGCCGTGGCTCGTTCTGCTGCGTCAGTAGTGTTCGTCAGTCTTTGCAGTGTTTCGTTTGTCATTCTGTCTCGCAGCGTGGTGTCCAGTATTTTTCTTTGCATCTTCCTCTGGCATGTTGGTATACTTGAGCGTTGTCTCTCGGTCAATGTCCAAGTTTGGAAGCCGTATAGCAAAACTGGGATTATATATTCTCGAACCTGAGATTGCGGTTGATTGTCTTGTCCGTCCATATGAACTTCAGGCTCCAGAAAGCCTTCAATGCCGATGAAATTCTTGTATTGATCTCGATAGTAAATATAGGCGTAACGAAATATGCCTCTGAAATTACTTTCCTTTCTCCTGAAACATGAATTACAGTTTTGTTGGTTACATTCTTATTCCGGGGAGGTCTTCAATTTATTTCATATACAACATTCATTCATTGATAGTGTTCTATCCCAGCTTTCTCCAGTATTTCCTACTTTTTGCCTTCTTCTTTGCCTCCACATATGATCCATATATCTTAATGTGGTCTATTATTTGATATCTCCTCCCGTTCACCATTCCTTCCAGTGCATCCTTCAGTAAGCAGTTTCTTCTCAGCCAATGATCCAGTCAATTCATTTTCCTCTTCCTGATCAGTTTCAGCATTATTCTTTCTTCACCCACTCTTTCCAACACAATTTCATTTCTTATTCTGTCTGTCCATTTCACACGCTCCATTCTTCTCCATATTCACATTTCAAATGCTTCTATTCGCTTCTCTTCACTTCGTCGTAATAAACTCATATACATCATAACCTACAAATATCCAAATTCATACAATCACACAACCATTAAACGTTCCACGCAATTCCCTGTCATTTTTTCAACGTTTGTAGTTACTTGGGCGTTTCACCACGCATCGTCGTGCGATTTCTGTTTGTCATAGACTGCACGAGTATGTAACAGGAAACTGTATGAAGGTGTCGCAGATCGTGAGAGAAACTGTAAACCGTAGCTGCGACATGCACAAAGTATTGCTCGCTTACTTATTTCTATGATAACAAGATGTGGTATTCTCATTATGGCCAGACTTAATAGCAGTACGTGTCCATGGGGCGCACAAACGGGCAAGAACATAAACGTGCTGCTGTTGATTTATGGGTCATTTTAATGACTTTACTGCATATGTAGCTTGTCCGACTTCAGTGTGAGTCCGAGTTTGGCGGCGGACACAAAGATCAGCACGAATTCGCTTCCGAAGTCGAAATGTTTCTTGTCACGCCTTTAACATGTGGATCGAATCACAGTGCTGAATTTCTGGCTTCATAACCAGGTAAAGGAAACCTGTAACGTAGGTTAGATACGGTTAAAATCATGTAGGCTATCTATGACATTCATGTCTCCACAGCTTTTATAATGATTAGGGAAAGAAAGTGAATGTAGTCATTATGTACTTAAATCCACATGCAGTTCATTACTCTAGACTAGATTGTCCCTCCTGTAGTGATCTATGTTCCTATCCCGGTTATATCTGGTATTTTTTACTGAAGAATTCACAGTGACACCACTTTTATACCAATGGATTAATATTTCTTTCTTACTATAATACGCTCTGAGAAATATGAATCTATGTCTTGAAAAAGTTTCTTTTTAGAAAAGAAATGTTGTTAAAGAATCTTTATCATTGAATTGTCCTATGTGAGTTTTCATTTAAAAGCCAAGAATTACTTTAAGAGCAGAAAAAAATAAATAATAATAATAATAATAATAATAATAATAACAACAACAACAATGATTTATTTAACCTGACAGAGATAAGGCCATACGGCCTTCTCTAACACTAAACCAGGAGTAAAACTGCGTTACAAAAAACACTACAAATTTACAAAGTACACTACAATTTTACACACAAAACTGAATAAGATAATAATAAAATGTAAACAACAAGTAAGTAGAAATCAGACATAATAATCAGTGAAGAAGTATGTCGTGTCAGTGAAGTGTGCTGTGTAAGTGAAACGTGTTCCTGTCAGTGAAGCTGTATAGGTTATAGTGGCAGTGCAAAGTATTTGAACAGTGAAATGTTTTTGAAGTGTTAGTGAAATCAGGATAGAATCAGTGAAATGTGTCGTAGTTCCAGTGCAGTGAGTGAGTTGACAACGAAATGAGTGTAATGTTGAAAGGTACTTGTGCAGATATGAACATATACTCGTGAGTTTTAGTTCGATCTTAGTTTTAAGATACAAACTAGAATATTTCAAATGTTATTTTAAGTGATCGTTTCATTTAATTTAGTATATTCCCTGTTGTTGTTGTTGTTATTATTATTATTATTATTATTATTATTAGTATTAATTATTAGTATTATCATTAATTGTATTTTTAATTAATAAGTTTATTATTGTCATTATTGAGTGTAATTAGTTACCACTGCCACCGGGTATATACCCATTGCAGTGTGAATAAATAAATACATACATACATACATACATACATACATACATACATAATATATAACATACAGAAAGAAAGGAAAAAGCATAATAAAATGTGAACAGCAGGTCAAAATAAATGAAACATACAAAGTATAAAAAATAAGACAATTATTGATAATAATAATATTAATAATAATAATAATAATAATAATAATAATAATAGTAGTAGTAGTAGCAGTAGTAGTAATAAAATAGTGCAGTAGAAAGCATAGAATGAATATTTTTAGGTACACACAGTAAGGAAAATTATGATTATGTATATAGCTCAACTTATCACATTATAGATATACCATTATCGGAAAATATGAAAACAAAAATATAAGACAAGTTAAATATCACTAGAATAGAAAAAAATGTGAATACGTGGAAACATGCAATACAACACTTGTCATAATAGTAAGTTAGTTTGGCAACTCGTCATAAGATAATTTTCTAACTTGGATTTGAAAGATTTCAATGTTCGGTATATAGGGTAACAGGTCCAGATCCGAATCCTGCCACCTTTTTGAAATCGCATCGTTTAATCATTTGAATATCCTGGGCCCTATAATGAGAAAGTTACACAAAATACGATACAGAAAACACAACTCGTAACTTACTATGATTCGCAATTTAAAAACGTCAATGCTTCGATCTGCATCTTCACCTCCACCAATATCGTCACTACCACGTCATCTTTAATAACATTACTACAAACTTTATTTCGTTTTATTTATGTTTCGTATGCTCAGCGATGAACGTGTTTCTTCACCCGTTCATATCATAATTCTAGCCGTTAAGTTACTCAGTTCTGAAAATGTATTCGCCACGTCATATTTTAAATATATGAGGTATAAAGTGTTAATAACATACCTTGAGAAGTTCTACTATAGATCGAGATTTTTTCCCATGCGAATCTCGTGACTCTTTTATCTAAACCATCTCCGCTCCTTGCTAATTTAACAGCAAAAAGCTGCTAGAGAATCTAAAAGCTAGGTGAAACAAAATGACGAAATGGACAGCCAGCCTTGTTCGCCTCTTTGGACTCTTCGCCTCTGTCGAAAGGAAGAAAGAAAGACAAGAGGAGAGGAGAGTGCTTGTAATGAATTGGATCGATGGATGACTGTCCGGCCTGACTTCAGTGTCACGGCCAAACCCTTTCAGATCTTTCACGAAACAAGCTTTTGGAAGGAGACAGAAACTGCAGGGACAGAAGTGGCTCCTACACCCACAGGACTATCTTCTACTTCAGTCCGATATACAGGATGACTCCAAAGGTTATGCTCAAACTGAAGGAGCTTAAAAGGGGTAGATATATTAACATTTTTCGAGTAGGGAGCCCTGGTCTCCCAAGTAAATTGACGGTAATTGGTGTATTCGTTCTTTGTAATCTCTTGATATTAGTTAAATGGAATGATACACGTTTTCACGACTCCAAAACATGCATTTCATGTAAGTGCGTCACCACAGAAAATGCACACCAAACGGAACGCCTGTACTGACAACAATATCCAAACAGGTGCCTCCACATCCTAAAACGATCCAACCTATGTTACCTTGCATACATAAAAATTCAAATGGTAAGGACGTACAAACAGATTTATATCAACAGTAAGGTGAGTAGGATAAAACATGAGAGATGAAAAAAATCAAATGCGAGGGACGTAGAAACAAATGTATGTCAACAGTGAGGGTGTGTAGGATGAAATATTGGATTAAAAATTAATCAAATGGGTTCAACGTAGAAACAGATGTATCTCAACAATGACGCTGTGTAGGATAGAACATTGGATGAAAAATCAAATAGGTACAACGTAGAAACAGATGTATGTCAACAATGAGGATGTGTAGGATAGAACATTGGATGAAAAATCAAATAGGTACAACGTAGAAACAGATGTATGTCAACAATGAGGATGTGTAGGATAAAATAGGGGATGAAAAACCATATGAGTACAACGTAGAAACAGATGTATGTCAATAATGAGGATGTGTAGGATAAAACATGGGATGAAAAACCAAATGTGTACAACGTAGAAACAGATGTATGTCAATAATGAGGATGTGTAGGATAAAATATGGGATGAAAAATCAAATGAGTACAACGTAGAAACAGATGTATGTCAACAATGAGGATGTGTAGGATAAAACATGGGATGAAAAACCAAATGTGTACAACGTAGAAACAGATGTACGTCAAGAGTAAGGGTGTGTAGGATAAAGCATGGGCTGAAAAACCAAATGGGTACAACGTAGAAACAGATGTATTTCAACAGTAAGGGTGAGTAGGATAAAACATGAGATGAAAAATCAAATGTGTACAACGTAGAAACAGATGTACGTCAAGAGTAAGGGTGTGTAGGATAAAGCATGGGATGAAAAACCAAATGGGTACAACGTAGAAACAGATGTATGTCAACAGTAAGGGTGAGTGGGATAAAATATGGGATGAAAAATCAAATGTGTATAACGTAGAAACAGATGTATGTCAAGAGTAAGGGTGTGTAGGATAAAGCATGGGATGAAAAATCAAATGTGTACAACGTAGAAACAGATGTACGTCAAGAGTAAGGGTGTGTAGGATAAAGCATGGGATGAAAAATCAAATGTGTACAACGTGGAAACAGATATACGTCAAGAGTAAGGGTGTGTAGGATAAAGCATGGGATGAAAAATCAAATGTGTACAACGTAGAAACAGATATACGTCAAGAGTAAGGGTGTGTAGGATAAAGCATGGGATGAAAAAGCAAATGTGTACAACGTAGAAACAGATGTATATCAACAAGGAGTGTGTGTAGGATAAAACATGGGGTGAAAAATCAAATGTGTACAACGTAGAAACAGATGTACGTCAAGATTAAGAGTGTGTAGGATAAAGCATGGGATGAAACACCAAATGGGTACAACGTAGAAACAGATGTATGTCAAGATTAAGGGTGTGTAGGATAAAGCATGGGATGAAACACCAAATGGGTACAACGTAGAAACAGATGTATGTCAAGATTAAGGGTATGTCGGATAAAGCATGGGATGAAAAATCATATGTGTACAACGTAGAAACAGATGTACGTCAAGATTAAGGGTGTGTAGGATAAAGCATGGGATGAAACACCAAATGGGTACAACGTAGAAACAGATGTATGTCAAGATTAAGGGTGTGTAGGATAAAGCATGGGATGAAAAATCAAATGTCTACAACGTAGAAACAGATGTATATCAACAAGGAGTGTGTGTAGGATAAAACATGGGGTGAAAAATCAAATGTGTACAACGTAGAAACAGATGTACGTCAACAGTAAGGGTGTGTAGGATGAAACATGGGATGAAAAAGCAAATGAGTACAACGTAGAAACAGATGTATATCAACAATGAGTGTGTGTAGGACAAAATATGGGATGAAAAATCAAATGGATACAACGTAGAAACAGATGTATGTCAACAGTAAGGGTGTGTAGGATAAAACATGGGATGAAAAACCAAATGAATACAACGTAGAAACAGATGTATATCAACAATGAGTGTGTGTAGGACAAAATATGGGATGAAAAATCAAATGGATACAACGTAGAAACAGATGTATGTCAACAGTAAGGGTGAGTGGGATAAAATATGTGTTGAAAAATCAAATAGGTAGGACGTAGAAACAGAGATATGTCAACAATAAGGGTGCTGTTATCTAGCGCTTAAAGAAGGAATTAGCTAACCGAAACCCGGAATTATTGAGTCGTCAAGTTTTGCTCGAAGTTTGACACCATCTTTAAAGTGATAGCCAATTATCGGAGAGGTTTAATCTGGGTCAAATTGCTTTCATGGAATATGTGCACTTTTAATTGCTTCGGTGGAGGCATTCAGACCAGACTGCATGTGTTGTCCCAATCTTCGTAAACTTGTAGGTTTTTTGTGTACGTCACCAGCACACTTTTTCTGAATATTCACCTTTCTTTGTCTCCATTTCGAGAGCTCTACGAAGGAATCAGCGATGACTTGTTTCCACACTGCTATTCAGCTATAACAAATTCATTCCACATTACAGGCAGTTATGAATATATGGATAAGAATGCTGCTTGCAAGAGTTGACAGTCACAAAGCGTTGTTTTGATTTGTTGTAAAGCAACTCTTCTAAACATCTCAATCCCGAATACACTCGTTGTAAAAGTAGCCACAGACTCATTGTTCAGGAGACTGGCTGTTCCAAAGGCATTGAAAGGTATTCGATTAAGAATCCATTGTATGTTGGGTACAATAGTTACAAATAGTTAGTTTCGGATATCCATATTTCATCTTTCTCCGCCTTCAGCGTTCATTGTCAGAGAATAATGCCGTGTGACATTAATACTTCAGCCTACCCGATTATGGAACGTGAACCGCAATATCATTGTCCATATATCGACACAGCGAGACAGCTAGTTGACTAGCTCATGGCTAAATTACTCTCCAGTCTGAGTAAGAGGGTACTTCGGGAGTCTGGCGTCGCGACAAGTCGGTTATTCTAACAAGAATTTAGCTGAAGGACAGTGCTGAGAAAACCGAGAGGTTCCATTTACTATATATTATTGGTAGAGCAGCTGGCTACGGACTGGAAGGTCCGGGGTTCGATCCCAGGTGGTGACAGGATTTTTTCTCGTTGCCAAACTTTTAGAACGGCCCCGAGGTTCACTCAGCCTCCTATAAAATTGAGTACCGGGTCTTTCCCGGGGGTAAAAGACGGTCAGAGCGTGGTGCCGACCACACCACCTCATTCTAGTGCCAAGGTCATGGAAAGCATGGGGCTCTACCTCCATGCCCCCCAAGTGCTTCATGGCATGTTACGGGGATACCTTTACCTTTTTGTACTATCATGCATTCAAGCACAATAAACGCTTGTTTGACCTTCATGAAATAATAATAAATAAAATAAATGGTTGTCATTGATATATATCTGAAAAGTGTTATTCCTCCTTCCTTAAAAATACTTGATGCTGAGAATTGCTGAAATAACTACTGGGTGTTCATTTCAAAGTGTGTCATGACGTCACTTCATGAGTCAGCGATTTGAAGCGAGTTTCAGCTTTTATGTCAGAGAAGTTGCCTATTATTTAAGGCGTTCAATCTTAACTTGAGAACGTGTACGGTATAACTTGAACGTCGTAGCAACAGATGGCGGTCAGTACGGTCTGTGTGCTACCATAACCTCTTTCGAACTGTGTTTTGCGCCGGCAAGTCGTACGCAGGGTATTTGTTATCATCGGTTGCATACGGCAACATTCCACAATACAAATCAAATATTCCGTGTCCATGTTGACCGTCGAAATTAATGTCAACAAATACGTAAGTAATCGTCTTAACCCTCTCCCCATATCTCGACATTAAGAAAAAAAACTCAGCTCAGTACATGTTTCGAAACAGTTCACATTCCTGCCACTACCGGCGTTAACGTACGTATCGGTAAGTACTCTTTAGAATGAACGCCGTACTTTCTAGGCAATTTCTCTGGCACAAAGGTAATACACCTCTGCGGAAGTGTAGGAAGATTGAATTCTCTAGGCTCATCGTCTAGCCACATGACGGCATACAGTGAGCCATGACACACTTTGAACTGAACACCCAGTATTATGGTCTGCACTGATGATGTAAATGAATAAAAATTTGAACTTGCATCTATTTACTGTATAGGAGGAAGTACAAAATAGGACAACATAAATGCAGAAGGTTGCTCGTCTCTGTACGAATACTGTATTAAATCTATTTGATGCCAAATCACATCTCACTGTATAATAAGCCTTATCCGTTTGATTAATTAGTACTACTGTCATCAATCAGAAAGTAAACAAACGTGCTTTGTCACAAAACAAGGAAAGAAGTTCGCCCCAGGGAAAGGTACTGAGACACCAGTCATGATGTTACAGGGAAACCTTTCAAACAGTGAGATCAAGATTAAAAAAAATCTTATACTTATTAGGCGACATTAAGATATATGGATCATATGAGAAGATAAAGAGGAAGGCAGAAATTAGGGAAGTTTGGAGAAAAACAGGGAAGCAGGGTTTACAATGAAAAACCTTCCCTTAGACAGAATGCATATATTACACTTATTAAAAACTTTTACACACATTGAAACAATACTGAACATGTTAAATAAAATTAAATAAATCCCATATGAACAACGGTCGTGTTCGGGGGTTCATACATCTACACATATGTTGTAACCCTTCACTTTCCTTTATTCACTAGGTCTATTTTCGACTTTCTTTACTGCACTAAATTTATATCGACAGAAAGAGTTGCGAATTCCTTATAAGTGCTGAACGGTAGTGTAAAACGCAGCTGCTGGTCATGTTAAATTACGTATATCCATCCACCCATCCATCCATCCATCCATCCATATATCTATTTATTTTTTATTACCTGTTTATTTATCCATTAATCTAATTAATTAATTAACTCTCTTAATGTGACAGAATTAAGGCCACAGGGCCTTCTGTTCCCTCCTACCAAACAATAGTCTAATTACAAATTCAACAAATACAGTACTGTAGCAGTAAATAGTGCACATTATATCTTCAGTGCTTGGGAAAAGTGACATGTCACTTTTCATAAACCATTTTTGATAATTTATTGACAATTTACACTGGTTTATGTCGATATTAACTGTCATAAATTTATATATATACACGACCTAGTCCTTTACACTTGACAAAATATAGACAATTACTCATTAATAGCCAATATACATGTTCATGAAATTAGAAATTGTGAACAAATTAATATCCCATACTGTAGATTACATAAAACTAGTACAAATTTTTCTGTCATGGGGATGAAATTATATAATTAGCTTCCCAGTCAATATTATAAGTTACCAACCAATAGTTTCAAAGCTAGATTTTATAATTGGCTTTTAATTAATCCTTTCTACTCTGTAGATGAGTTTCTTAACATAAATTCAGACGAAATTGTTTTTTAATAAATGAAGTTATTTAGATTAGTTACAATCATTTTTCTGTTGCTAAGTTTTTCAACACAAATTTGTATGGAATTGTATTTTAATAAATAAGTTTAATTGCAATTTAGTTAGTTTTCTTCAATTTAAAAGTTTAAAATAATTTCATGTTTTCATTGTATTACTTAAATTTTACTGTTTCTATTATTAGTGTTTTTTTAAATGTATTTATATGTTTTTTCAATGTATTCTGACGAAGCCTAAAACTGTATGTCTAATGGCCAAATAAATTGAATTGAATTGATTTGATTTTTTTTTTCTGTATGAATTATTGTAATGGGAGGAATACCTATATATTTTTTCCATGCGAACAGATGTTCCGAAGTTGTCAATAAATTATCAAAAAAGGTTTGTGGAAACTGACTTGTGTCACTCTTCCCGAGCACTACAGATATTAGATTCCAACAGAGGATCAAAAGAGAACGTTATATAGCATTTATGAATCTATAAAACTACTGAAATAAAAAAAATAATGAAGATGCAGTAACAGTAATACCAATGATATTTACTAGGTTCTTTAACGACGCTGTATCAACTACTAGATTATTTAGCGTCGATGGTATTGGTGATAGCGAGATGGTATTTGGCGAGATGATGCCGAAAATTCGCCAAAGATTACCTGGCATTCGCCTTACGGTTGGGAAAATCTCGAAAAAAAAAAAACCCAACCAGGTAATCAGCCAAGAGGGAATCGAACCCACGCCCGAGCACAACTCTGTATCGCCAGTCAAGCGCTTCAGCCAACTTCGCTACGCCGCGCCGGTGGCTTATCAATGATATTGATGATGATAATGATGATGAAAATAATAATAATAATAATAATAACAATAACAATTATTATTATTATTATCATTATTATTATTATTATTATTATCTGTCCTTATACTGCTTTTTGAGGCTTACTCTATGCCGATGAGCAAGTCATACTTTCCAATTCAGAGGATAATTTACAAAGAGGATTATATACATTAAATATTAAAAGATTTTGGGATGGAAATTTCAGCACAAAAATCAAAAGTAATGGCATTTTTAGGACAAGACCCAGTCAGAAGTAAGATAATACACAATAACCAATACCTCGAACAAGTACAAAATTTCAATTATCTGGGTTGTGAAATATCTTATCAAAATAAAAAAGATGTGAACAAGAAAATTACCACATTTACACAAATTCTAGGAATAATAAACAATACATTAAAAGCTAAATTAGTACAAAAATCTACAAGAATAAAAAATATATAATACACTAGCATTACCCTCCCTTTTATACGGAAGCGAAATTTGGACATTAAAGAAAAAAGACATGAACAGAATCAAAGCAACGGAAATGAAATTTTTCAGGAGGACAGCAGGATATACTCTTTTAGACCGAAAAAGGAATGAAGAAATTTTAAGAACAATTAGAAGTAGAGTCAGTAGAAGAAAAAATCAGCAGATACAAATTTAATTGGCTAGATCATGTAAGAAGAATGGAAAATTCAAGAATCCCAAAAATTATGATGCTGTATAAACCTACAGGACATCTTCGACCAGGAAGACCTTTTAGAAGACTGCTAGATGGGGCCGGATGATGATGATAATGATTATTATTATTATGGCTATTATTATTATTATTATTATTATTATTATTATTATTATTATTATTGTAATTACTAATTTTATTATTATGTCTCCATCTACTAGTATTAAAAATGTGATGGATACGGCTAATTTCCATTGGCAACGAATGGAAAGGTACTCAAATACTAGAATAATTGAATATTTTACGTTGGTACTTCACATCGATTTTTGTGACTTAAAGTTCCTGTTAGCAGCTTTACATTTTGGATCTTTTTCTTCGTAACTTCAGCATTTATCAGCGTGCAAACGCTGGACTTGGCGTTGTAGAGAACTAAAAGTCCTCAACACAGAACATAATTCATTCACTGGCCACTGCCATCTTCTTCCAAATATCTCGCAGTTTTCTAAACAATCAACATCTCATCAGGACAATCAGCGCCGCTGAACATTTCTCAACTCAGTGGTGATTCAGAGCACTTATCCTAACTCAGAAGTGTTTCTATCTTGTGATATTTCTCACCAAGGCGTGATGAGTGGAAGTAAAATGTCAATTTTTCTTCAACCCTTCCATCTCCAACTCGTTTACTTTGGACTTTGGGAGCAATGAAAAAAGAGAATGTGCCTCTGCGAGCGCGCCAGCCGGGCCGGTGTGAAGAGTGTGACACATGGCGTCCGATACATCCGCATCGCCTCTTATTCTGTTCGTTTGTAGGATGCTTCTGCAAATGTAACAGCGGCTAAAGGGACCCGTTAATCAAACAAATGGCTGCTACTTTGAGGAGAACATTTTCTTTTAGGTCTATCGTTGTGCTTTTTATGTCGAGACACGCAAATATCCTTCACATCAGTCACCGAATTTATCATCTTTTCATTTCATTCGCTTCCTGTACACTCGTATAAAAATTGCTGAACATTTTGTTGCAATAGAATTAGTGGAATATCTTTGTACTTCATTCTGCTACTGGTAACATATTTAATGCAGAACTCAAGTGAGGATAAGCCACCATATACAGTACATTCACTAATTATGCAGCTACTTCAGTTCTTACACATGTTCAACACAGATTACTTCGAAATAAAATTCGCTATCCTCGAAGACAGTCAAAAGTACACGCGAAAATATTTTAGACATTGGAATGGGTAGAGAGATATTGACGGGGTGATACACTATACCTACTGTATTAACAATAACTAAGGATAGAGCAAAGTATCTAAGAGAAATATAAGTACTGTACCTACAACAAGAGAATGCAAAACTATACCTGTCATCACAACGATATACTTAAGCAAGAAATAATAGCAAGGTCGTTCACAACTTTATTATTATGAATCGCAAGATTTAACATTATTAACTGCACGCCCTCCATATTTTGGTATTTATTTACTTACTTACTTACTTACTTACTTACTTTTCTCCAACCAGGAGATCAACCGTGAAAGGAATGTGCTTACTATTGCGTCATCTATTGGAGCGAAGTAGATAGATAATATTATCGTTATAACGTCAGTTTAAAAACCATGCGCTCTCCTGCATTTGTTATTTCCTGTATGGAGAGATTAAAAGATCAGTAGATTAACAGTGATCTAATTTTGTAACTAGGGTAGTATAAACATGTGTGTATCAGTGTTATTGTTTGTGCTGTGAGAGCGAGCCAATAGATATACGAGTAGTCACGTGTGTGACCTTATGAAATCTTATGACATCAACATTCATTCACAGCATTACCCCGCTGCCTTTCATCCCGCAGAGACTTTCTCGTGGTTGGAGACAGTACTTATGGCTTTTAACGAACCCACAGGTTCATTGCCGCCCTCACATAAGACCGCCATCGGTTTCTATTATAAGCAAGATTAATCCTGTCTCTGCCATCATATCCCTCAAATCCATTTTAATATTATCTTCCCATCTACGTCTCGGCCTCCCTAAAGGTCTTTTTCCCTCTGGCCTCCCAACTGACACTCTAGGCCTATATGCATTTCTGGATTCACTCATATATGCTACATGTCCTGGACATCTCAAAGGTCTGGATTTAATGTTCCTAATTATGTCAGGTGAAGAATACAATGCGTGCAGTTCTGCATTGTGTAACTTTCTCCATTCTCCTGTAACTTCATCCCTCTTAGCCCCAAATATTTTCCTAAGCAACTTATTCTCAAACACCCTTAGCCTCTGTTCCTCTCTCAAAGTGAAAGTCCAAGTTTCACAGCCATACAGAACAACCGGTAATATAACTGTTTTATAAATTCTAACTTTCAGCTTTTTTGAGAGCAGACTGGATGATAAAAGTTTCTCAACCGAATAATAACAGGCATTTCCCATATTTATTTTGTGTTTAATTTCCTCCCGAGTGTCATTTATATTTGTTACTGTTGCTCCAAAATATTTGAATTTTTCCACCCTTCCAAACAATAAATTTCTAATTTTTATATTTCCATTTCATACAATGCTCTGGTCACGAGTAATCAGAGAGCCAGAAGCTCTTCTAATATTATAAGGGCCTCATAAAAATTATTAATGCACAGTCCACACAAAAACTGAGCTGAAGTTCGAAATAAACCGTAACTGGAAGGTGCAAGTCCGCCGTTTTATTGCTATAAGTTAGGCATCCGTTCAGTACATTCTTTTCGTTTTCTTTGACAGCACATCGCTTTACTATTTAAGTTGCTTTTTACAACTTCAGCTCCTTTCTGTCGTTATTATTCTTCCTGTGATCTGTCATATAACGTACGGTACAATTTAATTTGAACTGATTTAGCTATTATATTTTCGTTAGACTAGACTCACTATATAATTCGTAATGTTGTATAACAGGACGGGCATGAACCTTTAATAAGATTTGTTTAGGAAATTATCTTCCCAATGATTGGAATGTGGATCAAAACAGATTGTCAAATTTATTTCACAATCCCATTTTTATCTAATCTTACTTAAAAATATCGGCTGAAATTTATAGCCGTTCTTGTCAAAACAAATGCTTTCCAGTAAATCGTTTCTTTAGAAGATGAAAATCTGTATCGGGGAAACGTGGTCGATGTTTCACTGAAAGAAAATTCTCAACTGGACTAGAGAATGGGCAAATCGATTCCACAAAAGATTAATGATTCTAAGAGAAAGTTCAAAAAGTCAAGAGGTCGTTACAGACGAATTAGGGAGGGCAAACAAAGCGAATTTCGAGGAACCGAAAAGTCCGTATTTCACCCTAACTGTTCTCCGATGTGCCGGGATACCTTAATCTCGGTCCCTCTAGTAATGCGGGATTTCAGCATTATCTTCTCTCTGATGTTTTCATTACAGCTGGGAATTGCGTAAACCGATATATTGAACGCACGGTTAAAACTTTTCATTAGAGCGATACTCGAAGGAAATGGCTGGAGTTGGCGATGGACGAACCTAAACGAACACTGATAGGCTATCTCATCATCATCATCATCATCATCATCATCATCATCATGAGTTGGTCCTTTGGTTATTTCGTCCATTATATATTTCTATATCTGCAGCATTACAAACCCATCCTATGTGTTTGTAAAGTCCACAGATAGACATATACAGGATGGACCAAAAGAAGTGAAACCTTTTATTTTATTTGTTACTTACTTACTTACAAATGGCTTTTAAGGAACCCGAAGGTTCATTGCCGCCCTCACATAAGCCCGCCATTGGTCCCTATCCTGTGCAAGATTAATCCAGTCCCTATCATCATATCCCACCTCCCTCAAATCCATTTTAATATTATCCTCCCATCTACGTCTCGGCCTACCCAAAGGTCTTTTTCCCTCCGGTCTCCCAACTAACACTCTATATGCATTCCTGGATTCGCCCATACGTGCTACATGCCCTGCCCATCGCAAACGTCTGGATGTAATGTTCCTAATTATGTCAGGTGAAGAATACAATGCGTGCAGTTCTGCCTTGTGTAACTTTCTCCATTCTCCTTGAACTTCATCCCTCTTAGCCCCAAATATTTTCCTAAGCACCTTATTCTCAAATACCCTTAACCTATGTTCCTCTCTCAGAGTGAGAGTCCAAGTTTCACAACAATACAGAACAACCGGTAATATAACTGTTTTGTAAATTCTAACTTTCAGATTTTTTGACAGCAGACTAGATGATAAAAGCTTCTCAACCGAATAATAACATGCATTTGCCATATTTATTCTGCGTTTAATTTCCTCCCGAGTGTCTATTTGTTACTAAATAACCTAAAGAGGTACAACAAAAATAGAGATGTGCGTTGAAAACCAATACGTTGGAGATTATTTATGAAAAATAATATTGAGCATATGACCACCATTCATGTCCTGACATTGACGAATTCTAGTCACCACACCTAGCATAACCTTCTCCAAATTTTTTATTTCCTTGGGCTACATTTTTCATAAATAATGATGAAAATGATAGCTTTCTCTGTCTCACAGATTATCCTACTTTTTTTTTAAACTTATTAAATCATTTATGTAATTTCCCTTCCCTTCCCTTCCCTTCCCTTCCCTTCCCTTTTCCCTTTCCTTTCTTTTCCTTTCCCCTTTCCTTTCTTTTTCTTTCCCCTTTCCTTTCCTTTTCCCTTTCCTTTCCTTTCCCCTTTCCTTTCTTTTCCTTTCCCCTTTCCTTTCCTTTCCTTTCCTTTTTCCCCTTTCCTTTCCTTTCCCCTTTCCTTTCCTTTCCTTTCCTTTCCTTTCCCCTTTCCTTTCCTTTTTCCTTTCCTTTCTCTTTTCCTTTACTTTTTCCTTTCCTTTTCCCTTTCCTTTCCTTTACTTTCCTTTTCCTTTCCTTTTCCCTTTCCTTTCCTTTACTTTCCTTTTTCCTTTCCTTTCCTTTACTTTCCTTTTTCTTTTCCTTTCCTTTTTCCTTTCCTTTCCCTTCCCTTCCCTTTCCCTTCCCATCCTTTCCCTTCCCTTTCCCTTCCCATCCTTTCCCTTCCCTTCCCTTCCCTTTCCTTTCCTTTCCCAATTTCCTTTCCTTTCTTTCCCTTCCCTTCCCATCCCATCCTTTCCCTTCCCATCCCTTCCCTTCCCTTTCCCAATTTCCCTTCCCTTCCCTTCCCTTTCCTTTCCCAATTTCCCTTCCCTTCCCTTCCCTTCCCTTCCCTTCCCTTCCCTTCCCTTCCCTTCCCTTCCCTTCCCTTCCCTTTCCTTTCCTTTCCCTTTCCTTCCCTTTCCTTTCCCAATTTCCTTCCCTTTCTTTCCCTTCCCTTCCCATCCTTTCCCTTCCCATCCTTTCCCTTCCCTTCCCTTCCCTTCCCTTCCCTTCCCATCCCTTCCCTTCCCTTTCCTTTCCTTTCCTTCCCTTCCTCTTTTCCCTTCCTCTTTTCCCTTCCCTTCCTCTTTTCCCTTCCCATCCCTTCCCTTCCCTTCCCTTCCCTTTCCTTTCCTTTCCTTTCCTTCCCTTCCTCTTTTCCCTTCTCATCCCTTCCCTTCCCTTTCCTTTCCTATCCTTCCCTTCCCTTCCTCTTTTCCCTTCCCTTCCTCTTTTCTCTTCCCTTCCTCTTCTCTCTTCCCTTCCTCTTCTCTCTTCCCTTCCTCTTTTCCCTTCCCTTCCCTTCCCAATTTCTCTTTTATTTGGTTAGCTTTCTTTCTTCTTCCCGTATTACCTAGCACTTCTTCCTTGGAGTGTCTGGGCAGTACATCACATCATCTCGCCCACAATAAGACTCCATACCCCTGGGATGGACAGAGGCGACCAGCTGGCTTTAAACTAGTTATCAGCAATCGATCAGGCCTATTATTTACCCTCGTGCTCCGCGATGTAGCCGGTAGCGGCGCCGCGCAGGCCACGGAAAACAACGCGTTCTTCTCTTGGTGCAGGTAAATGATACAGATCGATGGGCTGCAGACAGAGAGCAAAGAATGGTAACGTGATAAATCACCGCGTGGCATTCCTTCAGCTATTAAGGTGGAAGAGGACAAATATCGAGATTGTGATGATACTGCTAACAATTCAGCCAATTCTGAAACGTGATGAAGTAGGCACTGCTCACCTCTGTTACAGTTCTTGAGAACTTGCGTCACTTATAGTCTTACAAATGCACTCTGGCATACAACATAACGGTGTTACTCGTGATATTTTGTGCTTCGTGTTCCCATTAGAACTCAAAGACTATAATAATCCGTGGCGCTACAGCCCGTGAAGGGCCTAGACCGACCAGCCGGCTGCTGGCCTCACGCCCACATGTCGAAGTAGAGGTAGACGATAATCCAACCAGAATGGAGGTATCGTGTGGTTAGCACGATGGTCCCCCCAGCCGTTATAGCTGGTATTCGCAACCGGACAAAATTTCTTCCCCCATGAGGACTCGAACCAGCGCGCATTCCGTAACGCGAGTCCTAGGCAGGATGCCTTAGACAGCGACGCCACGGCGCGGGACACTCAAAGACTAAGTAGGTTAAATTGTACAAGTAAGAAAATCGTGTTAGCTCTTAGTGCATGGACGTATAACCAACTGACTATTTGAAGAAAAGTGTAAGCCTGTTAGATCGAAAATAGTAAAACCAATATGACAATTTGTCCGAAATTCAGATTTGTAGACTACAATAAACGATCCCCGGCCAGTTAGTGCTGGGATTTGTGATAAACATTGCAGAGAGATCTTCTCGGAGTACTCCTATTTCCCTCTATGATTCCACCAACACGTTTCAGTTAATTTACACCTTCCCTCTTTCGTCATCATCTCCGTTTCTGACTTGCGACCGATGTAGAGTCGGCTACAGGCCGTCATCGAACTTGGACATACAAACTTAATTTTACAGATGAACACGAACTTCGTGATTTTGTACTAATTACGTCATATAAACAAAGCCTCGTAATGGCGAGTGCCGATTTTTCTGTTTATAAGTAAAGAGCGCAAATGGGGTGCGTATTGAGAAAATACAAGTTTACTACAAAAAGCGTATTCCGAATCTCAGCGCTGAGCAATCCGATGGCATCACGGTGTTCCGAATTCCACCGATGACGTCATTGATGCTCCACCGGTGTCGCACCGGTGCCATCAGCTTGCAGAGGTGGTGGCAGTCTCCATCAGCCGCCATCAGTGAATCTGATTGGTTCTTGTATAGGGCGGGAATTAGCAGACGAATGACATCGTGCACTGTTGTGTCATGGCGGTGTGTTCTGCTGTATTGTTTGTAATGAGCACAACGTAAAAACAATATGTTTATGGCTTATGAGCGAACATGTCAACGGACCAGTTATTACTGCCGGTTCAAGAAATAAATTGTTTATGCTCTTTTTTCTTTAAACGAGATGGCAATACGGAAATTTCGCAAAATTTTGCTAGCGTAGCACAGATAACAACTTACACAGTTGCCATGACAGCCATCGATCCTTCCAGCAGTTTTGTTCCTAATTCGCTGCAGCGTGATGTCATTGTTGTCCACCGGTCCGGTGAGATTCGGAATACGCTGATAGACTGCCTTAATGACGTCAGGAGTGAGAGTGGAGTTGTACCTCTCTGATACGCTGAATTTACGCTCACAACTCTACTGCCGTGATTTCGTAGCATTTATTTACCATTCTTCCACAGTTCTTTGCTTACTCCCATACTTCTACACTAGCTGGCACATTTCTTAACTTCCTCTCCTAGTACTTGACACGTCTTCACTTCTTTATTCGTACCCTGCGCTACGTACACATTTCTTTACTTCTCATCGTAATTCTTAGTACTTCTTTACTCAATTTCGTAGCATTTATCTATTTTTATGTCAAAACATCGGTGAGATATGCTGAAAGAAAATAATTCTCGGCATTTGAAGCTGCATTTATTTGTTGAAGAGTTCGGACTTCAACACTTCTCTACGGACAGTTTTTGCGAGAGGAGAATACTTTTATTATACCCATAAGTCTACTTTCCTTAATTTTGTTTTTTTTTTTTTCCGTATTTTTAAGAAACTACATTGGATACAGCGTTGCGAAATTGAATAAAATAATGATGCATCGGTAGGCATGATATTTTAAATTTGCCCCTGCCACATTATGCGTATACTACGTACAAACACTGCCTAACTGAATATCTTAAGAGGTCCACCTCTCAATCTCTGATTAAATATATTGTTGTTCATTGCAAGAAATTCAGCAATGAAGGAGGAGAAAATAGGGCAAAGTAATGAATTTTCTATATCTGCTTAACGTAATGCTGTAACACACTAAATTGTATGTATTGCAAATAATCGTAGAAACTTAATGTGAAATGTAAGCAATAGGTGGTTTAATATTTTAAAGTGCATCCACGGAACACTAGAAATATGTAGCTGGAACGACTGTGTCCTTTGTTAAACGTTGTTTTGTGGGTATTGAAAATGGTTATCATATTAGTAGCAGTTTTTATGATTTCTCAAAGGCTTTCGACACAGTTTCTCATGAAACACTTTTACTTAAGCTTAACTATTAGTGTGGTCTTAGTGTAAAATTTTTAGCGTCTTATTTGAATGATAGGCATCAATCTGTTTTGGAAAATGGTAAAAGGTCACATTATCAGGTATTAAAACATGGTGTGCCTCAAGGCTCAATTTTGGGACCTTTATTGTTTATTATTTATGTTAATGATCTTCCAGACTATATTCGGGATGAATGTTCTGAGTCTTTCATGTTTGCTGATGATTTAGCAGTTAATACTATTCATAAAAATAGTGACATATTGTCTATGGAACTTGCTGATGTATCAAGTAGGGTTGTTGATTGGTGCAGTGCAAATAACCTTATGATTAATTCTAACAAAACTGTTAAATTAAACTTTGGTATTAATCGTCTTACTACTGTTAGTAATACTGCTGTTAGGTTTCTGGGCATCTTTCTTGAGCCTAGAATGGGATGGAAAACTCATGTTGACTATGTTGCTAAGAAATTAAGTAAAGGCCTATATATGTTAAGGTTGTTAAGGAATAATTTACCTAACAAGGTATTGTTTACAATATTTCATAGCCATATACAAAGTCATTTAAATTATGGTATTATTCTTTGTGGTCACCATACTTCTGCTCAAGCGCTTTTCATATTACAAAAGAAAGCTTTAAGATTAATTTATGGAGTACCAAATACGACTCATTGTAAACCTCTTTTTATAAGGTCACAAATCTTGACATTGCCATCTATGTATGTATTGGCCTGTCTTCTTTACATTCGGAATAACATTAATAATTACATAGCATGTACTTCTGTTCATTAATATTCTACAAGAAATAATACAAATTTATATATTGACAAATGTAAATACAGAATTACTCAAAATAGTTTTCTATTCTTTGCTTTTAAATGATTTAATAGTTTACCTGTTGATATAAGGAATCTTCCATTCCGAGTGTTTAGGACACGAATTAGGACTATATTATTGGAAAATCCATTGTATGATGTCGATGAGTTTTTTTAATATTCATGTATCTTAATTTGTATCCATTGTATAATATCATGTATTTTAAATTGTATATGACGATGCCATACATGTTCCACATGTTTTTGCAAAATTGTCTGTCTGTCTGTCTGTCTGTCTGTCTGTCTATCTATCTATCTATCTGTATCTCCCAGTTTAGTTGGGGCCCTACAGTACAGTACACTGCATAGCCTTACATGCTGCTCATGGTCGATGTTGCAGTTAGCCTTGCGGTTTAAAAACCTCAAATGTGCTGTCTATTTACACCCGCTTCAAGAAAGAATTATCTTGCTATAAAATCAGCAATAAATAAGAATTCATATCCACCATGCAATGCGCATCCAATAGACCACGCGATGCTCTCGGTTGTTCCCTTTAGACAAGCAGCCGGCTCGAATGTTTATGACAACATACGATGCAACTTCATCGCAATAAAATTCTTATCGATATAAACTAGGTTCAGCTGACGAGAACGAATTCCTCGCACACGCAGTCCCAGCAATCAATGTCAGAGATCTGTAATCCTGAAGTCAGCGACTCGTGCTCCATTGTCTCGCTCATTTGTGCAACCATCCTTCTAATTATGTCACATCAGTACCACAAATTCTGATTCTGGATAGAAGGACTATCAATAATTTTAATTAAAAGGGGTGAACTAGACGTGACAAGATAACTGGATCAGGAGATATCCATGCAAGAAAGAAGTAAGTATTACTATTCAACATACCTCAGTATGAAATTACTGGCTAATGGGGCAATCAATAAGTTTCCGGACTGCTCAACAGTAGCGGTGCTGGACATTGTAAACCGTTCACAAAATTTTAAATATCTCAGAAATAAATCAGTGGATATTTCTCATTTTTTGCACACAAGTAAGTGGTTTTGGGCTACTCATCTGGCATCAACAAATTTATAATTATCAAATTAATTTATTATTTTTATTTACACAATTTAAAGGAAATAATTTGCTGCTACATAACAGGAAAAACATAGTACAATCACGTCAGATTCTGTGTTTTTTTTTTATTTCAGACTCCAGAAATTCAGTCTTAGACGATGGACCAGAGTGAACTTCTATGTTACAAAGTTTTTGAACTACATTTTTTTTTTATTTTTTCATATAGGAAAAAGTCATTTTTATTTTATATTATTTACTTAAAATTTATAAAATTATGCTAATATATCTGTGAAAGTGGTACATCTTCTGCAGCTTGACTGGCTAGAGATATCCTGAAAATTTGAAACAATTTGCATAATTAGTGCAAAAGATATCACGTTTTAGTTTTCAAATAGCAGCAATTATTTTCCTTCAAATTTTGTAAAAAAAATAACTAACTATATTGATAATTATAAATTTATTGGTACCAAATGCGAGGCCCAAATATAACTTATTTGTGTACAAAAAATGAGAAAGACGCGCTGAATTATAACTGAAATATTTAAAATTTTGTGAAAGGTTTACAATCTACAGCACCGCTACTGTATGAGTCCCCTGAATGTAGGCAACACACTAGGACACAGGAAACTGAGAATTTACCTAGAACCAAGGAAACGCCTGGAATCTACACAGAATCATCACTTGAAAGGCAGAGAAGAAGACTTGTCATAAGGCGAATATAGAAAGTTTCCAAGAAAAATCGCTTAACTCCTTGACATGTATGCACAAAATCATGTTTTTGAGTAGAGTTCAGTTCTGAAGTCAAGGGCTGCCGAGCCTTGAAATCTTTTAAATCCAAGTTAGAAAATTATCTTATATCGAGTTGCCAAATTAACTCAATGTTACGACAAGTCTTGTATTGTATGTTCCACGTATTCACTACATTGATATTCTAGCGATATTTATTTTATTTTATCTGTTTTTGTTTCATCACTTTCCCGATAATATTATGTCTATCACGTGATAACTTCAAGTACTTATTATCGTAATTTTCCTTTGGTATGTGTATAGATGTCTGGTTGGATGATCGACCACCTCTGCTTCGGCATGTGGCCGTGAGGCCAGCAGCCGCCTGGTCGGTCTTGGCCCTTCATGGGCTCTAGCGCCACGGATTATTATTATTATTATTATTATTATTATTATTATTATTATTATTATTATTATTATTATTTGTATAGATGAGGAGGCGAGACCTGGCACGTGAGGTGCGTATGAGAGGAAAGAATGAGGAAGAGAATTTGTTTCATGATGGTTAATAATATACGAATCTACCGAAACGGATGTTCATCTCAAACTAAAGCTATCTTCTGTCTCCATAACCATTGGTGATAGAGCGCATGATACGGTCACAGGAAGGTCTTGCCTTCTCTACTGTACCTAATAAACATCGTGTTCATTGTATGTTTTATATTTCACCGTTATTATTATTATTATTATTATTATTACTATTATTATTATTATTATTATTATTATTATTATTATTATTATTTACATACTTACTGGCTTATAAAGAACCCGAAGGTTCATTGCCGCCCTCAATAAGCCCGCCATTGTTCCCTATCCTGAGCAAGATTAATCCATTCTCTATCATCATATCCCACCTCCCTCAAACCCATTTTAACATTATCTTCCCATCTACGTCTCGGCCTCCCAACTAACATTCTATACGCATTTCTGGATTCGCCCATACTGCTACATGCCCTGCCCATCTCAAACGTCTGGATTTAATGTTCCTAATTACGTCAGGTGAAGAATACAATGCGTGCAGTTCTGTGTTGTGTAACTTTCTCCATTCTCCTGTAACTTCATCCTTCTTTGTCCCAAATTATTATTATTATTATTATTATTATTATTATTATTATTATTATTATTATTATTATTACTTACTTACTGGCTTATAAAGAACCCGGAGGTTCATTGCCGCCCTCAATAAGCCCGCCATTGTTCCCTATCCTGAGCAAGATTAATCCATTCTCTATCATCATATCCCACCTCCCTCAAACCCATTTTAATATTATCTTCCCATCTACGTCTCGGCCTCCCAACTAACACTCCATATGCATTTCTGGATTCGCCCATACGTGCTACATGCCCTGCCCATCTCAAACGTCTGGATTTAATGTTCCTAATTACGTCAGGTGAAGAATACAATGCGTGCAGTTCTGTGTTGTGTAACTTTCTCCATTCTCCTGTAACTTCATCCCTCTTTGTCCCAAATTATTATTATTATTATTATTATTATTATTATTATTATTATTATTATTATTATTATTACTTACTGGCTTATAAAGAACCCGGAGGTTCATTGCCGCCCTCAATAAGCCCGCCATTGTTCCCTATCCTGAGCAAGATTAATCCATTCTCTATCATCATATCCCACCTCCCTCAAACCCATTTTAATATTATCTTCCCATCTACGTCTCGGCCTCCCAACTAACATTCTATATGCATTTTTGGATTCGCCCATACGTGCTACATGCCCTGCCCATCTCAAACGTCTGGATTTAATGTTCCTAATTACGTCAGGTGAAGAATACAATGCGTGCAGTTCTGTGTTGTGTAACTTTCTCTATTCTCCTGTAACTTCATCCCTCTTAGTCCCAAATTATTATTATTATTATTATTATCATTATTATCGTTTCATATTTTTATACTTTGTATGTCTCATTTATTTTGACTTACTGTTCATATTTTTTAAGGCCTTTTCCTTTCTTTCCTTACATATTATGTCCACATTTCTAGTGACTTATTCTTTACATTGCATTATGATTATCTCCTTCAGTTTTTTTTTGTGCTGTATTTTGTTTTAAATTTGTAGTGTTTTTCTGTGTCGCAGTTTTACTTCTGGTTGAATGTTAGAGAAGGCTGTATGGCCTTAACTCTGCCAGGTTAAGTGAACCATTATTATTATTATTATTTTATTATTATTATTTTTATTATTATTATTATTATTATTATTATTATTATTATTATTATTATTATTATTATTATTAATCTGATGCTGTTTGACAGACTGACTCAACAGGCATGGAGGCAATGATCTTCAGTGACACGCGCATTTACGTTTAACGGTACAATAAATATAGGTTTAGTGCAATTCGGAAATACGCTGAGTGCAGCTTCTATACGTGTAAATAATTATGAGGCGAAATATTTTTGAGGATATAAAACTTTGATTCCCTCTTCATGGAACATTTGATATACAAGCTTCTCCGCTAGTTCAGCTGGTGTTGACCGAAATACAACAGTTGAGAACTTAACCCTCGCCACTTGACGACAATGAACGTCAGTGTGATACAACAAGGACCGCGCCGGAAGAATGACTTGTGCCGCTCTTGCTTCAACAGACGGGGGATTCTTTTCCAATGGCTTTAACAAGTTCCCTCAGTGGTTTATAATCCCGGAGGTGACTTGTCAACATTTATTGGTTCTGCGGAGAGCGAAGTGCTAATACTCAACTTTTGGAAGATAAAACTCGGCGATGTGTAGAAGGAATTCGAGATTACGAAATTAAACACGGGTATAAAATGCCTCAGAAGATAACATTTGTTTACGTTCTCCGAGCGTTTTAAAGCTATTATGAGCACCATCAGCTTTAAAACGAGGATACAAAAATGTTGTTTTAATTAACTCAGGAGCAATTTTACATCAACGATATCAATTTAAGATAAATACCACTGCTGCAGGGACTACGAACAGCACTTAGAAACCAGACATAATGACCGGACCACCTGACACTCTATAACTTTCAATTACGACACGATAATTTGATACATACTAGTAGGCCTAGAATTACGCAACGGTGCTCTGCAAGCGGGCTGTTACAACAGCAAAAAAGTCTTAATATTAAATCTACATAAATATCCAGCGAATCTCTATCAATAGAGTCAACTTCCAACATACAACAACAAAGATCCTACATCGTTTATGAAGCTTAAATAATAACTTACTTACTGGCTTTTAAGGAACCCGGAGGTTCATTGCCGCCCTCACATAAGCCCGCCATTGGTCCCTATCCTGAGCAAGATGAATCCAGTCTCTTCCATCATATCCCACCTCCCTCAAATCCATTTTAATATTATCTTCCCACCTACGTCTCGGCCTCCCCAAAGGTCTTTTCCCCTCCGGCCTCCCAACTAACACTCTATATGCATTTCTGGATTCGCCCATACGTGCTACGTGTCCTGTTCATCTCAAACGTCTGGACTTTATGTTCCTAATTATGTCAGGTGAAGAATACAATGCGTGCAGCTCTGCGTTGTGTAACTTTCTCCATTCTCCTCCAACTTCATGCCTCTTAGCCCCAAATATTTTCCTAAGAACCTTATTCTCAAACATCCTTAATCTCTGTTCCTCTCTCAAAGTGAGAGTCCAAATTTCACAACCATACAGAACAACCGGTATTATAATTGTTTTATAGATTATAACTTTCAGATTTTTTGACAGCAGTCTAGATGACAAAAGCTTCTCAACCGAATAACAGGCATTTCCCATATTTATTCTGCATTTAATTTCCTCCCGAGTGTCATTTATATTTGTTACTGTTGCTCCAAGATATTTGAATTTTTCCACCTCTTCGAAGGATAAATCTCTAATTTTTATAGTTCCATTTCGTACAATATTCTGGTCACGAGACATAATCATATACTTAGTCTTTTCGGGATTTACTTCCAACCCTATCGCTTTACTTGCTTCAAGCAGAATTTCCGTGTTTTCCCTAATCGTTTGTGGATTTTCTGCTAACATATTCACGTCATCCGCATAGACAAGAAGCTGATGTAACCCGTTCAATTCCAAACCCTCCGAGTTATCCTGAACTTTCCTAATGGCATATTCTAGAGCGAAGTTAAAAAGTAGAGGTGACAACGCATCTCCCTGCTTTAGCCCTCAGTGAATTGGAAAAGCATCAGAGGGAAACTGCTTAAATAATAATAATAATAATAATAATAATAATAATAATAATAATAATAATAATAATAATCATCATCATCATCATCCTTGCATGTATTGGCCTAGTGGCCCGTTACGGTCTCTTGCCAACGCTTGAACGGTCTGCCCAAGGATCTCTTGCCCACAGGATGGTAATTTAAAATTTGGCGTGGAATTCTAGAACGAGGCATTCTGATGACATGTGATCTCCAGTTTTGTCCCTATTTCTGTAGGTATTGCGTAATAGGTTCAATCTGCAGTTCTTTCATAATGTCAAAATTTCTAATGTGATCTATTCTCGTGTACACCGCTGTACGACGCATAAATCTCATTTCTGCAGCCGTTAATCTTTGAGAATCAATATTACGAATCGTCCAAGCTTCACTACCAAAACAGAGTATAGGTCTGGCCAATGTTTTATAAGTTTTGGTGCGCGTGTGTTTTTGTACTAAGGTTGGTTTGAATATCTGATTAATTATCCCCATTCCTCTGTTGAATTTAATAATTTTCTCATTCACATCTTTTTCTTCTTCATATGAAATTTAGTAACCGAGATAACTAAAATTTTTGACTTGTTCGATGATCTTATTATTGATGCAAATTTTGCTACGGACTGGTTCCTTTCCTAAAAAAGCCACCACTTTAGATTTGTCAGTTGAAATTTCCATATTGAAACTTTCCGCCATTTGATTGAAGTTGTAAACCAAACGTTGTAAATTATCTTCTGAAGTTGCCATAAACACAATATCATCAGCAAATAATAAAGTATCTATTTGGGACAAACGACTTATCGGTATACTTCCATGTGGTTTCAATAATAATAATAATAATAATAATAATAATAATAATAATAATAATAAGAAGAAGAAGAATGAATTTAATAATAGTAGGCCAAATTATGAAACAAGTTTACAATGTTATACTTTATGGCATGAGTAAAATTTAGGGAACAAGCAAAGCGAGTTTCCTAATTATCATGAGAGCAATAAATGTATAACATTATAAACGTGTTTCATATGTTATTTTGTGTACGACAGCATTATAAAACAAATAATAAAGAAATAAAATCAGATTTGTGATGATGGGTAGTTTGATATTGTCATGGTCTATGAAGAAAGAGGTTGCTATGACGACAATGATGTATGAAATATTATACGCTAGCATTTTAAATCGTTTCATAATGTCAACTTTATGGTACAAGTTATGCCGTCATAATAGAATTCATGACGTTTTAATTGGCATGGTAACATTTCACGGCATTAGTACAGCCCCAGGAACAAAATTTGGGCCACCTGAGTTTTCTAAGTTTCATTTATAATCATACTGCGCATGCTCAGTCGAAAATTTAGTTGGCCCAAATTTTGTTTCTTGGTCTGTACAATAATTTGTCATATTATGCAAAATTTCACTAACGATAGGCCTAATAGTAATATGCGTTACAAGAGCGGTATGTTTAAGTTTTCATGTTCGAGGAAAAGTTTGAAAAAGCGAAAAGTAGTTGAGCTTTTTTAATTTCCGAGAATTGAAAGAAAACATACCGCTCTTGTATCGTACATTATTTTGTGCGAAGATCGTTTATTACATACCTGAAAGAGTTGCAATGAAATCTCCATCTTGGTTTCTGTTCAATGACGGCAAATTTGTAAAACAAAAATATCTATCTTCAACATTGTTGCTTTAAAATGTTTTCTGTGTTTACTATACTCCAGCAGGCAGTGACATACGTCTGTCTTTTTTTTTCCCCCAGTCTATAAATGCGAACTTAAAACAAACGGTAAGGTTATGTAATGATTTATTTTTCAATTTAATATTTTAACAATATTATTTATATAACATATTGCAGTAATAACATCGGCAAGTTTAATTTTGCCGGTCTTGTTGATTTTTTCACGGCTTCCTTAATGTTACTTGCATCACGACTGCAGTAACTTTAGTTGAGTTGTAGAGTTTACTTAATTTTTGCAAATATAAAAACAATAATTAACAGTGCAATTTAGGTAAAATTGCAGTGGTAAGTTTCCAATTTATAATTATTACTATATTGAACGTCTCTAAAAATAATAGGCCTATGTTAAAAGCCTAAAGCAGTAAAATCAATAATTATGTCACTTAAGCGGTAAGAAGAGGGAAATTGTTACGTATGTTAGGTTGGGAATACTGAATGTGGAATTTTACACTTTCCGCGGATTGGTTTTGTGCGGAAACCAAGCAAATACGCACGATCTCGCACAAATATTGTTTATAATGTTGGAGTACAAAATATGAAGTAAGATACACTCATATCATATTTGTATAAGATTTTCAGCATGTTGCACATTGTAAGGCAAATTAAACGACCACGGAAGCATTAGTAGTCCAGAATCTCATGCCAGCATTTAGAAGTAACAAAATATAGATAGTAAGGTGTAGGCCTAAGGCAAAGTAGGCCTACAAAGTCTATGAAATAACTAATACCGTGAAACAAGATTCTTAGAAAGAGACGCGAGATCAGTTCCGATTGAAGTTGGGACAGGCCAAAAAGATTCAATTAAAATGTATCATGTTAGAAAAAAAATGCCGTCATACGCTAAGTCCCCTTGGGAAGACTTCGACTGATTTCGTGAGAGCCTAGGTTCACACGCGAACGAATTTCTTATGCAGCGGCAGAGTTCTAATAATTTGTTGTCAATGTGTCAAGTGTTACTGTAGCCTCGAACTCATGGTCTAGGGCATGGAAGTTAAATCGCCTGCATTACGTGCTGATACTACAAGCAATACAAATCCAACAAGTTTCAAGGGAAAAATTGTTCCGGGGCCGGGTATCGATCCCGGGACCTCTGGTTGAACGTACCAGTTCTGGTACGTTCAACCAGAGGTCTCGGGATCGAAACCCGGCCCCGGAACAATTTTTCCCTTGAAATTATTCAAATCTGCTTTACAGGGAGCTTCACCTGAAAGACTAGATTTGCAAATCCAACAAGGTTCACTTTTTAGCAAGATAAAGTGGAATCATCGCTCTTAAGGAAATGTTGTGCGGGTTCTTGAGAGCACGAAGTGCAGGCGCTTTGACATCCCTGGCCTAGGGGTAAGTTAGCTGCGTAAACAGAGGTACAAGTTCATGACTCCGCTCAGTTGTTCCTTTTTTTTATTTGGTTGTTTTGTTTTCTGTATGCTTATAAGTCAAGCGTTACAAATGAGTTATAAAAAAGGAGTAAATTAGGTGCAACATGAAAATCATGTATCTTAATGGTTATAAATACTACAGATTTTTGCTGGTGTAAACAGGCGCTGACCGAAGTTGGACGTAGACAAATTCACACCACAGAAGAAAAGTCATTTTTATGTCTAAGACTGTACATGCTGGTGATGAATCTTTCTTGCAGCTAAAAAACAAACAAAAAATCAGGGAGTTAGGCAAGAATTATAGACATTTAATAGACCATTATTTAGATATGGATTGAGACTTTGAAGAGATTGTTTCGTAATACAAGATGTCTTCCAACTCCTGCATAACGCATTTCCACAAGGAAAAAGGGAGATGTAGTCAGAACAAGCCAAGGGATGGAGAACAGTGTAGTACTGTACCTGAACTGTGTTGCCGTTGCTTTCATTATAATTGAATTTCAGTACACAAGACTCGAATTCGAATACCAAAATGTAATTGTTAACCTTAAGTTCTTTAAATCACCTTCGAGATGAAAAATCACGCGTTTAATGTAAACCATAACCGCGTATCAAATCTGAACAGTGTACAGACATCTCACGGAATACATTCATTTTATCATCATCATCATCATCATCATCATCCTTCACGAATTAGGCCTCTGTAGACCTGTTTCGGCCCCATCTAGCAGTCTTCTAAAAGGTCTTCCTGGTCGACGATGTCCTCTAGGTTTATACTCCATCATAATTTTTGTCATTCTTCAATTTTCCATTCTTCTTACATGAACTAGCCAATTAAATTTGTATCTGCTGATTTTTTCTTCTACTGACTCTACTTCTAATTGTTCTAAAATTTCTTCGTTCCTTTTTCGGTCTAAAAGAGTATATCCTGCTGTCCTGAAAAATTTCATTTCCGTTGCTTTGATTCTGTTCATGTCTTTTTTCTTTAATGACCGAATCTCGCTTCCGTATAAAAGGGAGGGTAATGCCAGTGTATTATATATTTTTATTCTTGTAGATTTTTGTACTAATTTAGCTTTTAATGTATTGTTTATTATTCCTAGAATTTGTGTAAATTTGGTAATTTTCTTGTTCACATCTTTTTCATTTTGATAAGATATTTCACAACCCAGATAATTGAAATTTTGTGCTTGTTCAAGGCATTGGTTATTGTGTATTATCTTACTTCTGACTGGGTCTTGTCCTAAAAATGCCATTACTTTTGATTTTTGTGCTGAAATTTCCATCCCAAAATCTTTTAATATTTTACTTAATGTATATAATCCTCTTTGTAAATTATGCCGCATTACAAGCCTGTCCAGAGGCGAAAAGTGGCAGCCCCACTACTGGACTACCTAACGATAAGGCTAGTAACCTATCTTAGGGAAAATTGCATTACTTTGAAGCCTCAAACAAGCAGTATAAGGACAGATACATTCATTTTAAAGAAAGAAATTCTACGTTATTTCTCACTTTCACACGCATATGTTTGCTGCTCTCTAACCTTCCACACCCTACATTCTTGTTCCTCTATTTTCTGTCCGTCGTGCTATTATCACGATGGGAATAAAGTAAGCGCAGTGGAAGGTATGCGGCACAGACGGACGGTTAAGTAAGAGAACCATTCTTTATTACTGCGGAGATGGCGAGTATGGGTGGTCGGGCACTGGAACAGGTCCGAAGATCGGCTCTGAAACTGTTCGAATTTATGCTAATATCCAATTCACATAGCGACAAAAAAGTTGAACGATTGAAACGAAAGACTACGTGGGAGAACGGGGTGGGGACTGTGAGAGCCCGTCCGAGCACAAGATCGTCACAAACGGGATATAAACATATTTTCATTTTCTACATGAAGGATTCCTCCAATAAACTGGAGAGACATGCTGCAATATGAAGCCTACCTAGTCCAGACCTAGAATAATTCTTGCTCCTGCTAATGCTACCAAGATTATTCTTTCAACCTCATTTCTCATCGATCATTACCTTACTCCCACATTTACCTTAGCCTAGACAGTTCAATGTACACTATAGGTGAACGGTCGTAATTATTTTTACATCTTAAAAAGCCAGGAAATTCTGTTCACTCAACATTTATTTTCTACAAAATTTAATGTTATACAAAGAATATACTAATAATATTAAGTTTTTTTTTTTTCAATTCTTACAGTTAATACACAGTAAAACCCTATGTTCTTTACAAAATAGTATTCTTCAGCGTTTGCAATAGGGCTGAGTTATTCGCCATTCTTAGCAGGACATAGTGAGTACAGAGTACGTTTTCCGTACTTCTCATCTACTACACACTGCTGCTCTTCTTCAGTGCCAAAATTGTACTGAATCGTCCTATTGAGTTAACGATGCAACAACGTTGATTTTAAACTTAGTTTCAACCACGGCTTTACAATAATTCCTCGCATATCTGCAAACAAACAATTTTCTTGACATTACATAGGCTATTTTCTATGCCACACCTGAGAATAGTAATCAGCGTATTTCGAATCTGACCGGACCGGTGGACAACAATGACGTCACGCTGCAGCGAAATAGGAACAAAACTGCCGGAAGGATCGATGGCTGTCATGGCGACTGTATAAGTTGCTGTCTGTGCTACGCTAGCAAAATTTTGCGAAATTTCCGTACTGCCATCTCGTTCAAAGAAAAGAGAGCATAAACAATTTATTTCTTGAACCGGTAGTAATAACTGGTCCGTTGACATGTTCGCTCATAAGCCATTAACATATTGTTTTTGCGTTGTGCTCATTACAAACAATACAGCAGAACACACCGCCATGACACAACAGTGCACGATGTCATTCGTCTGCTAATTCCCGCCCTATACAAGAACCAATCAGATTCACTGATGGCGGCTGATGGAGACTTCCACCACCTCTGCAAGTTGATGGCACCGGTGCGACACCGGTGGAGCATCAGTGACGTCGTCGGTGAAATTCGGAACACCGTGATGCCATCGGATTGCTCAGCGCTGAGATTCGGAATACGCTCAATGAGTACTGGACTCGGTTAAAAAGCTATATATAGGCAACGGTTGTTGTATGAAACAATTGATAGTTTGTGTAACCATGGAGAATAATAAAATCTTTCAGATGGTGTACAGAAAAATACAGGGTGTTTCCGATGACGTCATAACTCGCACTACAATGATATCAAGAATTTTTTTGTGAAAAAGTGTCTTTTAAAATATAGGCCTACCGTTTGACATGTCCGAGCGTCTTTCGAAAAACATTTCCATTTGCTGTAGCAGTAAATATGCAGGACTATTGAAAGGCACTGTACATAAAATTGGCGGCCGGGTAGCTCAGTTGGTAGAGCAGCTGGCTACGGACTGAAAGGTCCGGGGTTCGATCCCAGGTGGGGACAGGATTTTTTCTCGTTGCCAAACTTTCAGAACAGTCCCGAGGTTCACTCAGCCTCCTATAAAATTCAGTACCGGGTCTTTCTCGGGGGTAAAAGGCGGTCAGAGCGTGGTGCCGTCCACACCACCTCATTCTAGTGCCGAGGTCATGGAAAGCATGGGGCTCTACCGCCATGCCCCCCCCCCCAAGTGCCTTCATGGCATGTTACGGGGATACCTTTATCTTTTTTACTGTATATAAAATTACTTATTTTTAAAGCATTTGAGCACATTTCGCATTTATCGTGAATTTTAAAACCTACCATCTCTAAGCAAGTGTAAATCAACGATACTCAGAATAAAGTCGATTAGCGTGGCTTCAGACAGGTAACGTCCAGCATTGCGAAGACTGTTCTGGAGGTATGAAGCCATATCACAAGGGATCGCACACATTGGAACAGAGGGTAATAAAGGAAGTGGACCAAAAACGATCAAGCGAAATTAAATACGTACAAGTGAAAGATTTACACATATTACAGCCCATGATCAAAAATTATAATTGTTTTCTGTTTGACCTCGGTCCAGGTTTTATAGCCGCTGCTGGCCGCCTGTCCCGGCCTGGGGTGGCGTAAAGCTATATAAATGTAATTAACACCAAGCAGCTAGCGAGAAACAATTGCGGGCGAATGAGCGTCCCTGCTTGCCTGGTTCGCTGCAATAGGCTTGGCGGTGTTACGCCTGGAGGTTTTTTTCGGACTTCCAGGAGCTAAAGGGTGTAATACCCACCAAAAACTTTTCGCAGCTGTGTGAATGCATATTATACATAATGCATACAAGCCTTTCGCCATGTTGTTCGGACGGAGCAAAGCAATGTTTTACGACGGCGTGCTTTCGCGTGGAGGGAAAGAGAACGGGGAGTTATTTTTTCGGTAGTAAAATAAAAGGAGAGCGCAGCGCGCCGTTTTAAATGGTGTGTAAAGGATAATTTCACGCACCACAGGAGCCGTAATATACTGGACGGCATATTTAATGCTATGTCGCTTTTCGTCACGCAGGTTTGAATAGCGGAGAATTTAAATTGCTTGGAATGAAAAGGTTGGTAGCGCAGAGGGCAATAGGTAGCCGTATCAACCGATGTCACGTGGGGTGATGGGTGACCGTGAGAGCGCGCAGTTAGCTCCAAAACGAACATTTCTCCAAGCCCCAACATTTTGTATATAGTGACATGACAATTACTAATGCTGGAAAAACAACACACCGCAAAACATCCCCCACACGCACTAATTGTCACCACGATGTGCGGTCCACCGGCAACTATGCAACATGGACACTTCGTTCTACGCGTGGAGGAACATGGCGTCTTGCGCACTGGATCTCAGCTAGGCAAATTTACTTCTATTTCCTCTGGAACTGGTGTTCTTACGATCGTTTCACTTTTGCATCCGCATGGCATCTATTACCTTGTCCAAATTATTGGTGAAGCATCAACAAAAGGCTCTGATAAATCCAAAGAGATTGCATATAAATCAGTAGTACGTCTAGTAATGGAATATGGTGCTGCATGTTTGGATCCTTACAGATTAGAACGTATTAAGACACTGGAAAAGATTCAAAAACGGGCTCTCAAGTGTTGTCGGAAAAATTCACCATTAAAATGGGACACACTCAAGGACAGGAGAACGCGAATTCGATTATGCGCAATGTTCAAAACATACGGAGGTGAGCCTGCCTGGAGAGAAATAAAAAATAGGTTGCAGCCGCCAAACTAATCTTCAAGGAACGACCACTCATATAAATTGAGGGAAAGAAGACAGAGGACGGACACTGGAAAGTTTTCTTTTCTCAATCGTACTATCAGGGACTGGAATGCTTTACCTGCAGACTTACTAAAGGCTTTACCAACAACCAAAAATGTATTTAAAAATAGGCTTAAGGACCTTACTAATAGACGGTAATTATACACAGTATTTAAAGGGTGTAAATTATATGTTGTTATTGAAGTGTTGTATCAGTGAAGAATTATGTTGTGTCAGTGAAGTGTGTTGTGTCAGTGAAGTGTGTTGTGTAAGTGAAACGTGTTCCTGTCAGTGAAGCTTTATAGTTTATAGTGGCAATGCAAAGTATTTGAACAGTGAAATGTTTTTGAAGTGTTAGTGAAATCAGGATAGAATCAGTAAAATGTGTCGTAGTTCCAGTGCAGTGAGTGAGTTGACAACGAAATGAGTGTAGTGTTGAAAGGTACTTGTGCAGATATGAACATATACTCGTGGGTTTTAGTTTGAACTTAGGTTTAAGATACAAATTAGATTTACTTTAAATGTTATTTTAAGTGATCGTGCTTCATTTAATTTAGGATGTTCCCTGTTATATTATTATTATTATTATTATTATTATTATTATCATTATTATTATTATCATCATTATTATTATCATCATCATTATTGTTATTATTAATTTAATTATTGGTATTATTATTAATTATTGTATTTTTATTAATTGTGTTTATTATTGTCATTATTGTGTGTAATTAGTTACCACTGCCACCGGGTATATACCCATTGCAGTGTGAATAAATACATACATACAAAAGATTACGATACTATTCTGAAACAACCGGCAACACAAACAAACACATATTTTCCTTCATGCAGAGCATGTGATAAGTTGCCGACCAGCGACACAAATTTCAAACATCGGACATGCAAAATTCGCTTACATCATTCGTGTAGTCACTTCATCCAAGTCTGATTTTGTTTCTGTCGCAACTTTTCAAAAGCGGACCAGATTATATTGGCTCAAGAAAGAATACGATGACCTAGAATACATGAGTAGGAAATTAATCAAAGAAGCAATCAGTGGGGTTTAAAATTGAATTTCAAAAGTCAAAGTACAGGGTAACAGGTGGAAAGAAACAAGATTTAGTTATTGAAGATAAAGAAGTTTCAAATTCTGTGAAGATTTTTTAGTAGGTTATTTTACGACGCTTTATCAACAGTTTAGGTTATTTAGCGTCTGAATGAGATGAAGGTGATAATGCCGGTGAAATGAATCCGGGGTCCAGCACCGAAAGTTACCCAGCATTTGCTCATATTGGGTTGAGGGAAAACCCCGGAAAAACACTCAACCAGGTACCTTGCCCCCACCGGGAATCGAACCCGGGCCACCTGGTTTCGCGGCCAGACGCGCTAGGCGTTACTCCACAGGTGTGGACAATTCTGTGAAGAATATAATTATTTGGGCATCACAATTTAATTAATGATGGAAGAAATTGTAAGTTACATAACTTATAAAATGTATGAAGATATAAAATACTGCTATATCACATAGTTTGCATGATATGTATTATCAATTTCTGTATATCACAACTGATTGAATTGTTTATGCCTTAAATTTAATGAACTTACTTGTTTTGTATTATACATATAGCTCGACTGATGAATGATCGTTTGCGTTTGTAAATGTAATAATGTGATTGGCTATGTATTGTATATTTTTAGTAGAGCCATCGATGTAGCTCAGTCGGCTGACTCGCTCGGCTGCTGATCCGGAGCTGCGTTCGGGCTTGGGTTGGATCCCCCTTTGGTCTCATTGAATGATTTCTTCCGAGGTTTTCCCCAGCCGTGGGACTGAAGCCGGAAGATCTATGGCGAGTCCTCGGCATCACTTCATTTCACCCCTTTGATTTGATTACCTGGTTGGGTTTTTCCGTGGTTTTTCTCAAACAAAAGGCAAATGCCGGGTAAACTTTTGGCGAATACTCGGACCTCACCTCATCATCGTAGAAAATTACTAAATTGTAAAACTGTAAAAACTGTAAAATACTGTAAAAATTTGTAAAAATTGTAATTGTAATATTGTAAAATTTTGACTTGTTCCACATCTTAAAGCTTCATTGCTCATGTAAGATCTATGGAATATAATGAATCAATCAATCAATCAATCAATCAATCAATAGGAACCTATAGGATAAACGGATTAAAAAGAGAGAAAAATTGGAATCTAGCTAAAACTATATAGTAGCCAACGGTGTAGTTCAGTATGGTGAGGCACCTGCCTTCCGATCCGGAGTTGCGCTCGGCCATGGGTTCGATTCCAGCTTGGGCTGATTGCCTGGTTGTTTTTTCCTGAGGTTTCCCCAACCGTAAGGCGAATGTTAGGTAATCTATGGCGAATCCACAGTCTCATCTCGCGAAATACCATCTCGCTATCACCAATCCCATCGACGCTAAATAACCCAGTAGTTGTATAGCGTCCTTAAATAACTAAAGAAACTATATACCTAGTCTAAAGTACAGCTGTATATAGGTAAGAAATTCCATAATTAAACAGTGTTCATAAACACAAATTGTTGGCAATGGAAATGGATTATTGGCAACGTTCAGCTCCAGATAGGATTCTGAATATTGTTGTTAGTCAAAAAATGCAGGTTAAAATGATGTTTTGAATGACGACGCAACAAAAACAACTAGGCCCTAGTATGCTGTGGACATTTAATGCGAAAGAGTGAGGAGAGATTGCTTAAAATTGTATTTGATTGGATTACGTCAAGAAGAATAAAAGGAAGACCCAGAGCGACTGGAAGAGGGGAACTGTAGAAGCTGTGCAAGGAGAACTGAGGGAAGATTATTGGATGAATCGAGGAGAGTGGTCTTCAGCGGTTCGAATCTAAATCATAGATGTGACAACTCAGGAGAGTATTACTACTTCAATAAACTATTTTACCTAAAGTTAATTTTCTTCAATTCATCAATTTTGTTAAATTTTTAAAGGTTGAGCAAAAACTATTCCATTTTCTTATTGTATTTGGTATGACTGAAAGTATAAAATTTGTGTTTGAATATCAAAAGACGTTGATGCCATTGTTAAACTGACCTAATAATAAATAAACCTTTAAAATGTAAATCATGTAAGTTATGAGAAGTTCCATAATGCTTTTGAAGATCATCTTGTCATCTGACAGTGTTATACGCAGATTCTTAATCCCTTGAATATTTTTAAATCGCTATCAATCTATCTTTCTCGCACAGAAAGGTACTTAAAGGTATATGTACGTGAACGACCACAAATATTATCAGAAAATGGAGGCTCTAAATTTCTAAAATTTTATAAGAAAATGAACTCACAATTGGACAAAAATTACAAGGTACCACAACAAGACTTATCAGAACTTAAATATCTGACAAAGTATAAAAAAAGTAACTAATAATATTTTTCAAACCAGTTTTATCAAAGTGTGAAATCAAAAACAAAAACAAAAAAATTCTGCAGTTACATCATTTGGTAACCAAACCATAACATTGTTATGGTCTCTCTGACATCTTTAATATTTTTCCTGCATGTAATAGACACGTAGAGGTGTTTGTTTTAATACAATTAATTTTTTATTTGTCCTCTATAAAATATATTACAATTTACATAACGTTTTGTGACATATTTTTTCTATTTTCAAATAAATGGGCATTATTGTAGTCTACCTTTTGCATAAATGCATGTTAAATCAGTGTACATAATTTGAGAATTCTATCTCTAATGGTTGTGGAGTTATGAAATAATAGACCTATGTGTGAAAATTTTCAAATTTTAGAAAATTTAATTTCAAGTAAAAAGTGAATTCTAAAAAATATTATTAGTAATCTTTTTTATACTTTTATCAGATATTTAAGTTCTAATAAGTTTTGTTGTGATACCTTGTAATTTTTGTCGAATTGTGAGTCCATTTCCTTATAAAATTATAGCAATTTAGAGCCTGCATTTTCTGATAATATCTGTGGTTGTTCACGTACATATACCCTTAATTTGATCACTTGACACTGACCTATTTGGAACGCTGGAGTTCGTATAGATTATTCTTTTCATTTGTTCTTTTTTTTTTTTTTTGCGAAAATTACTCAAAACTATATAATTATCACTGTTTACTTGAACGCATCTGAGTTCATTACTTGTAACCGTGCATTTTATGGCCATTCTGGACACATCGTAGTTACGTGCGGAAGAATTTTATTGTACCGTACAAACATGAAAGCACTTCAAATTATCCGCTTATGAAGGCCTACGTGTTTGTTGTGTTGCAGTCTGAAAGCCATCAGTTTGAAACATTTGCCACCAAGATGTTGCAAATACGGCGAGTATGAATTTGGCTGCTACTTATGCACCATTCTATCTCCTCCTAATACGAAATTATATTCTAATTTTGCAGTAAATGATTTTCAATTCACTGAACATTCCGAGCTGCAGGCAAATAAATACACATCAGTTAGTGGCCTACAAAACAAACAAGCTCTTGTTTTGTCGGCATCGCTTGGTCAGGTTTTTATAAGGAATTCTAATAGTTGGTTGTTCGGCTGTTGCGCGCAACTTTTTACTCTCCAGTCACAAAAATAAGGATTAAATCAAATCGCGCCTCTCCACACAATCCCATTATTAAATCCGCTTTGGGCCGGTAACTATTATATCGGGTTGGGTTCCCAGCGAGGAAGGGTCGCCAGTAATTCAGTTTCAGGGTGACTGTTCGGCAGGCCAAAGTGTGACAATATTTATTTATTCACTTTCATTTCATCAACCAATTTTGAACAGTGCGGGTGTCCAAAATGTGGCCGATGGCGCATCTGCCGCTTCTGGCTCTTCACTCCAAAATTAATGACAAAAACACGAAAGTGGAGACGACAACGTTCTATGATTTGTAATACTACACGAGTATAGTATTTAGTATTTATTTAGTATTTATTTATTTAACCTGGTAGAGATAAGGCCGACAGGCCTTCTCTGCCCCTCTACCAGGAAATTCCAACTATAATATGAACAATAAAATTACAATTAGTATTAAATTTACAATTACAATTACAATAAAAATCAAAGCACTAAAAGATTACCTCACTAATTAAAGCTAGATAATTTATCATAGAAAAACAAAGAATATTTTATATTTACTGAATTACGCTACATAACTTACAGTTGATACAGCGTTGTTAAATAACCAGCTAAAAGAATTGTCTAGCCTTTATTAAAAAGGTAATCTTTTCGTACATTGATTGTAATTATAAATTTAATATTAATTGTAATTATACCCTTTATCCGTTAATTTTACTACAGAAAAAAGTATTAAAAGTTTATTTAAAAAAGCAGAAAGATTACCCAACTGAATTGTTGTCTAAACATTTCAAAGTTTTCAACATTAAACAAATGTATTATTTTATTTTATTAAAATATTTTCATAGAAATTTTAATATCTTTGACAGGTATATACATAAATATAGAACTAAAAATTCTCTGCGTTTGTCTGAACCAAAATGTAAAACCAATGCAGCTTTTTATCATAGCATGAGTCAAGGTCCCAGATTATTAAACATATTTTATTGCAATAATATTTCAACCACGAATCCTCTCCAAATTAAAAAAAAATTAAAAAAAATTGTATTGGATTTAATAGTTTGGGTTTAAACATATTAAATACTATTTAATCAGTATTCACTCTCAATTTTAATTTTATTTTTGTCTGTATTGGAATCCCCTCCTGAGCACGAGTCTTACTCATCCAGGAGTGGGCTAGTTTATCTTACATTGTATTTATTAATTTGTATTCATTTCAAACTTACTAGCAATAAAATAAATAAATAAATAAAATTGCATTTGTATTCTTAATATTGTAGCTGTAATCCCATAGCAGAGGGGAAGAGAAGGCTGGATTTTACATTTGACAGAACGCTATGTATGTACAGTATGCATGTATATATGTACTCTCGTATTTATGTATATTTAACTGAACTCCTCTGTACCATAAACCCGTCATACCTGTGAAATCCTCTACTATGTTCCCAACGTCGAACCATGACCGTCAGCGTTGCACAGGTAAGTTCATGCTATCACCTAACTATTTAGTGCGTCACGTTTGAATTCATTTGAGCATTAACCAATGCAGAAGTAGACGCAATCTCACTGCTCGCCATCTCACTGAGGCCTATTTTGTGTGTTGGATTCTATCCCCTTGCTTAAAAAATAAAACAAACAACGTGGATGAAATGAAATAGAAATGATGAATATAATAAAATTAAATACTGAATGTAACTGCAAACAGAACTCTCACGCATTTATTTCAGCAGATTGAGTATGAGGTCCTCGATATTTCCGTGACAGTCAGTTTTTTGAATGGTGAAATTGTATTAACATTTATACGAGCCTGTTCTTGAATATACGTTAGGTTGGAATTTCCCATATAAATCTACCGCTTCTCAATTCGCAAATATTCATTCGTGCCTATCTATATATTTCACGATTCTGGTCTCGTATTAATAAAATGTCGGTCTCGTATAATGTCACATTTCACTCTGGTGTACTGTAATGAAATATACAGGGCAGAAGTGAAATAGCCTTGCAGATTTTCAGAGCGTATAACTCATGTTGTATGTAACAAAAAAGTGCAATACCATATTGGTGGAAAGTCAATACTTTTCTCAGAAAAAAATATCCCCCCTCCAATGTTTAACACCCTCTTATATGGTAACAATTGCGAGTAGGATCGTGATTTCTATCCATATCGATGGAAAATGTAATAAATAATAATTTATCCTCTGGCATATTTCAATAGTGTGGGCGGTTTTCTTGTAAATTTAATTAAAAAATTACTAATTTCAAACCACTCAACGATTCGAGTAGATTGCAACATCATAGCCAGGGAGGGAGGTTCGCGTACAGACAGGCCTGACCTCTTACGTCTTTATTAAGAGAAGACAGACTACTGTGTTAGGGCGATGTTGCCAGACTTCTGGAACTTCAAACTCAATTTTTTAATTAACCGTGCATTTAATCACTAAATCTAATACAGGTTTTCTATTCCTTTATGTGTACCCTATCGTCTCTTTCAATCTGCAGGGTTATTTCACTTCCACCCTATATTTTAACTATGCCGCAAGAATATGAATTATCTCCATTCATTTATTTTATTTAAAAATTAAATATTTAAATTATATCATAGTGCAGTTTTTGTATAAAATTCTGCCGACTTACATTTCTTCGTGTATGAACAAACCGCATCTTGTGCATAACACACACCACAGTAAAGTCTGAATGCTTTGAACAAGTTGCAAACAAGAAAAATAATTTTCCAGAGTGATTCCACAAAACAACGTTCCCTCTCACCATTTATTAAGGTTCTCCGTTGTCGATGATTCATTGAAAAATCTACCTGTTAAAAACATGAGACTGAACACGGGAGCGAGAGAGAGAGAGAGAGAGAGCACTGTTCTGTTCACGTAAAGCAGAGACAAAAGAGAATGTGTTGTTGAAAACAAAACACCGTATTTTTATAGTTCAGACAACAACCGACATCAATTATTAGCGTATCTATAAATGTTAAATATACGAAATATAATTTATTGTATAAAGCTGTAATATGTACATCAATAGGGGTAATGTGAGCACGCAGTCACACTCACGAGCAATGTGTGTTGCTTCTACCATATTTTTTAGAAAAGAATACGCCTTTACTATGCCAATACACATGAATATTTCACAACCTCTAATGCACCAACCGCTTGAGTAAAAAATAGGGGGGAGGGGTCCAATGTATTATTAAAATGACTATCTTCATGCCTAGCAGGCGTTTCACATCAAAATGTAGTATTTTGTTCCATCGTGTCATAACCATTAATTCGCCGTTGCATTGTGGCAGTGTTTCAGTTCGACTGGCTGAGGGTAGAAACTCAACGTCGCGTCGCCTTGACAACGCCATCAGTGGGCTTACAAGATATTTTGATTAAATGAATTTACGAAACAGTAGGGGAAAATAAGATGAAATTGAGAATGATCTTCTGCTTCCATATCAAGGATTGGGTAATTCCCGTTCCGAAACCAAAGAGAATCAAATAATTTATTTATTATTTTTTTTTGTAATATGTTTATTCTGTTCTTTAACTTTTTGTTAAATTTTAACTGCTTATATACTTTGTGACCTGGTAGAGTGTAAGAGAAGGCCCTATGGTCTTAACTCTGCCAGTATAAATAAAGAATTATTATTATTATCTCCAACTTTTCCTCGGCCGTCCTATATCCTGTCTGCCTCAAGTAAACTTGCAGCAGTAGCCTATCAGAGGAAAATCTTCTTATATGTTGTAACACTTATCGTGATACAAATCAAGATTTCAGGTATAACTCCCTGTAAAGTTGATTTGAATAATTTCGAGGGAAAAATTGTTCTGGGGCCGGGCATCGAACCCGGGACTTGGTTTAACGTACCAACGCTCCACTAACTGAGCTACCGGGAACTCTACCCGACACCGAAACTTATCCTGATATTTAACAACTGCTTACACCATAGGCTACTACTTGTTTTGATTTTCAGGTTCAGTCCTAGCAGCAATTTCAGAAATCCCATTTTTGCCGTTTTAATACGTCTCCTGTAATCTGCTCTTACTACCATAAAGTGAAGAGGGATTTCAGACAATAATGTAGAACTTTAACCTTATTTCCTTTGACATATCCCCCCCACCAAGTATTTTAATATATCCATTCAGTGCATTATATTTCTGTACATTAATTTTTAAATATTTATTTGTATTATATATCCAAATATCACATCCAAAATATCAAAGAGAGTTCGTTTGATCTATTACACAGTTGCTAATGACACTTTTACTTTTCTATTATCTTCACCTAGCATAACCATAACTTTTGTCTTATTAATGGATATTTTCATATTGCACTGTTGAATAATTTAATTCAATTTTGTAACATTCTATTGGAGATAATCTTCTTTTTCTGTGAAGAACACTCGATCATATGCGAGCAAGATAGTGTTAATTCGAGTGTTACCAATATGTATATTTCTGGAGTTACTTTGTTTCACCGTGGTGCGGCGTGGTAGAGGGCTGGCCTTGCATTCGGAAGGTCCGGGGTTCGATCCCAGGGGCCAGCAATCCTAACTGAGGTTTTTCATGGTTTCCTCAGTTATTTCCAGGCAAATGCCGCGATTGAAAGTCCGGCCATGGACGACGATCCTTCCCTTAATCCCTTCATACGTGTGAGTGAAAGCTGTGTAATGTCTTAAATGTTTGTGTTGTATCGGAGGTGGCCCTGGCATAGAGCTGATCCCTCATCCGGGGAGGCCCTCCATGTCCTTGTGTGGTCAAAAAGTATGTATGTGATCCATAGATTAATTCCTCTCCCGACAGGTCGCGGCCCTGTAAGGCCCGGGTGGCGTGGGTCGTGTAATAATAACCTAAAAGGGAGAGGTTAAATCCTTGCTTTAATCCCCGATTTATCTTAAGGAACAGTTCTATGAAAATGTTGCCGTAAAGTGACTGAGAATGATTCTGACGTTAAATTTGTGAAATAAAACATCTTGTAAACCCTCACCCTCCGACCCTGGCCATCGCAAACATCACCCGGGGATCGAACTGGAATTACAAGCTAACACTACAGCACTGAGCAAGTAAATAACACAAAGAAGGAAAATACTTCAACTCTCCTTAAGGCGTTGAGTGAACATTATGGATACTCTGAGCAATAATTCCAACTTTTGCGAACCCGAAAACCCATTTAACATTGATGCCTTCTGATGTCCGTGCTACGGATTCCACCCTAGACTTCCTTCTACGGCATTTCACGCATCGCGGAATACAAGGGAAAAACACTTTCCAACTGAAAGAGCGAGAATGAGATTTCAAGAGAAAGAGGGGTGGGATGGGGTGGAGAATGTGTTCTTACGTTTGTCTGGACTTCCCCTCGTGCACATTGCACTGCAATCACCCCACCACATAGGCAGCCCGCAGTACCACATCCAGAGAGGAGTAAATGCAACAGTGGAGAGAAAGAACGGATTCTGGCGGGCCTCTTCTCATCTAATTATGCCGGGAATGTGCGGCATTCCTGATGAAAGGGAGCAGCGAGGCACGCGTTCAGGAAGATTTAAGAATGCGAACAATCAAATATGCAATTAAGAACACGAATGTGCAATATTCGGTTACATTTGCAACAACATTAGCACATGGAATGCTCCAACAGTAGAAATCACAGAGAAGAAAGAAAAGACTAAACTTGAGTAATATAGAACAAGATGTAGATTGCAGTGCTGGACGATTTTAGCCAATCTTTACCATTCTGGAAAAGTTCCCCCCCCCCTTCAGAAAATAATTATGTTCTCAGATACTATAAAAGCTTGGGCTTTCAAATATTCACCACCACTTATTAATAATATAATTGGGGTATGTATCTCCAATGATAGAAATAGAGTGAATTGTTGCGTGTCATAAAATAAAAAAGTAAAGAAAAATTTAATAAACATGCATTTTATAAAAAAATTATCTTAATTCCTAACAATCTCTTCTTAATAATTATAAATCAAGAATCCAATAAAGAATCAACAGGTTTTCTCTGAAAGTTTCATTATCTTCAGTAGTTCAAAGTAGTTCATTACTTACTTACTGGCTTTTAAGGAATACGGAGGTTCATTGCCGCCCTCACATAAGCCCGCCATTGGTCCCTATCCTGAGTAAGATTAATCCTTTCTCTATCATCATATCCCACCTCCCTCAAATCCATTTTTATATTATCTTCCCATCTACGTCTCGGCCTCCCTAAAGGTCTTTTTCCCTCCGGCCTCCCAACTAACACTCTATATGCATTTCTGGATTCGCCCATACGTGCTACATGCCCTGCCCATCTCAAACGTCTAATGTTCCTAATTATGTCAGGTGAAGAACACAATGCGTGCAGTTCTGCGTCGTGTAACTTTCTCCATTCTCCTGTAACTTCATCCCTCTTAGCACCAAATATTTTCCTAAGAACCTTATTCTCAAAAACCCTCAATCTCTGTTCCTCTCTCAAAGTGAGAGTCCACGTTTCACAGGCATACAGAACAACCGGTAATATAACTGTTTTATAAATTCTAACTTTCACATTTTTTGACAGCAGACTAGATGACAAAAGATTCTCAACCGAATAATAACAGGCACTTCCCATATTTATTCTGCATTTAATATCCTCCCGAGTGTCATTTATATTTGTTACTGTAGCTCCAAGATATTTGAATTTTTCCACCTCTTCGAAGGATAAATTTCCAACTTTTATAGTTCCATTTCGTACAATATTCTGATCACGAGACAATCATATACTTAGTCTTTTCGGGATTTACTTCCAACCCTATCTCTTTACTTCCTTCAAGTAGAATTTCCGCGTTTTCCCTAATCGTTTGTGGATTTTCTCCTAACGACTTTATAGTACTATTTAGATTTTTCGACATGTTCCATATTCTACCTGTAAAGTGATGTACGAATACCATGGAATGTAAATAAATACAATACAATACAATACAATACAATACAATACAATTGTCTTCTTAAAGTCTGACCAACGATACTTCCTACCCAACAGTTTTCAAGGTCGATCTAACTGGTCCAAGCCTCGCCAAGTGGCTCTACGTCCTCCACCCCGTCTGTCTTCTTGAATTCTATGTTGGTAAGCCTGTCACTTAGTGTGATGCGTAGGATCCTCCTTTCCGTTTCCAGCTACATTACACATTCATAAATTAATCTCGATGCACCACGCGTCTCCAGCCGTCCTATAGAAGCAGCAAGATACTTAACGCACAGGTGTCTCTAATTTAGTACAGTGATCAAACATCTATCAGCAATCTTTATTTCTGGACAATTCACCGCGACACACGGTAAATGATGCGTTCTCTTAAAGTGTAGGGAAACTGATGACGGACAGGTTAGTCTACATAAATACTGCACAAAGTCGCAGCCACGCAGACATGATTTGTATATTACTGCAGCAGGCATGAAATATGGAACGTCGTCTAGCTATGCTTTGAAGTTCTAAATATAAAATCATAGCATCACTTTGGACGGAGTCGAAAATTAATGGTCAGTGAGAGTTCGGCAAGTAAGGGGACTATAATAACGAGCGAGTGTTAAACATCCCTGTAGGAAGGTAAACAACCAATTTTAACAAAAAATGTTACTAACTGTTAATTACGCTCTAAGAAATATTGCAGACAGACATCAAAGAGGAACTTCTGTCCAGCTGGTAATGCGTGCTTAGTTGTTAGAAAAATGAAGTATTTATCTTCTGGTGATTATTTCTGTAACTTGGCTCTTTATTCTGAGAGCTGATGGAAAATGTAGAACATTTTTTTATCAAAGTAATGTAAAAATTACTCTTTTAATAAATCAGTTACTATTTTGAACATGTATTAATATTAACACCACTTGAAATCAATAAAATTATTAGTTCTCATCCTATCGGCTGATATTTTACCACGATGTGCTGTTGTGTGTTCATTCGTCCAATATATTATGTTTTCGCATTCTGTTCAATTTTCCAATTCTGTTTCCGCATTTAATTGTTCACTTTATGTCTCAATCCTCCAATATACCCGCACCTGGCGTATACACGCAGTTTTATTAAATCTTAAGGTTTATTAAATATATATCAACGCATTTTATTCGTTTATTTATCCTTTGAAAAGGTGAAAAAATTCAAATATCTTCGAGCAACAGTAACAAACATAAGTGACACTCGAGAGAAACGCAGAATAAATATGGGAAATGCCTGCTATTATTCATTTAAGAAGCTTTTGTCATCCAGTCTGCTGCCAAAAAAGCTGAAAGTTAGAATTTATAAAACAGTTATATTACCGGTTTTTTTGTGTAGTTGTGAAACTTGGACTCTCATTCACAGAGGTCAAGGGTGTTCGAGAATAAAGTGCTTAGGAAAATATTTGGAGCTAAGAGGGATGAAGTTACAGGAGAATGGAGAAAGTTACACAACGCAGAACTGCACGCATTGTATTCTTTATCTAACATAATTGTCAATCTTGTTCCACTGCAGAGTACCAGTGATGAAATAAGAACCTGTAGTGTCATAAGTAAAGTATGTACTTTGAGTTTTAGCTCTTGGGGAGATATTCCTGTTGGTGCCAAGCTAGATGATCTCTCCTCTAATGTTTCATTGACATCTTCCCTAAAGTTTTTCAGAGTTCTTTCAACATTAAATGTATCTATTCCATGTATTTAACCCATGTCTACAATACCTTGCATTGCACTACTCACAGTTGTAACATTCTTCCACGTTGATTACAGCTTGTTTATGATTCACATCCGTTGATTAGTTCTACGGCGTTTTCGCTCTCCTCATTTCCAATCTTCCTCCACTTTCTTCAATGTTCTCTGCCTATCTTTGTTGTCGTCGAGTTTCATTTTGGTCTCTTAGTAAATTTGATCTCTACTCTAATGTTTCACAGTTTTTTTTTTCTACAGTTTCTCAGAGTTCTTTCACACGGTTGTCAGTTATACCCTCCTTAAAACTTTTACGCCTTATATTACATTTAAAACGCACACACGTTATTATCGTTGCTTAGCAACCTGTACACTCCAGACGGCTGTGGCAGAAACATATTTAGGTGTTTTACACATACATCGATGTGTGATATTATTCGATTGTAGTATAGGCTATACGAACCATCATGCGTATCATTCAACCCCTCTCAGGAATTGGAATATGTTTTCCGTACATAAGTCTTACATGGATATTGGCACTCGGAGGGAACTCTTAAGACAGGAATCTTAGTCATTTTCATCATTACGTTGTGTCCATTTTCCACGACTTAACTGATAATCCGTATGTATGCAATCTATTTAATAAAGAAGCAGTTCAAAATACCTTATCCTTGAAGTAAAATATTTATACATCTTGATTACACAACTTTTAACACTGTATCACTTCGGAATATGTATGATAAGACTTCCTTGTGTTAAATTTTAACGTACCTTGTTAACATGTTTCGACCTATTTTGGGTCATCTTCAGAACTGGTTGTTGTTGATCTTGGCGCCTCTTGTTTCCTGTGAGGGTGCGTTCGTAGTGTAGAGTCAAAGAGTGTATGTGTTTTGAAATTGAGTTGTGTGTTGAGAATATCGTTGGGGTGTGTTTTCGTATGTCTGTATATTTCATATTGTTCTAATGTGTTTAGTTTCTGGCTTTTTGGTTGGATGTGTAGTATTTCCATGTCTGTGTTGATCTCTCTGTTGGTGTGGTTAGCATTTGTGATGTGTTCTGCATATGTGGAGGTGTTTTGTAATTTTGTTATGGCTGTAATGTGTTTTTTGTAACTTGTTTGAAACGATCTGCCTGTCTGTCCTATGTAGAAGTTGTTGCAGGTGTTACATTTGAGTTTGTACACGCCTGTGTGGTTGTATTTGTTTGTTTGTGTTGTTTGTGTGTTGAGATGTTTTTGTAGAGTGTTATTTGTTCTGTATGCGATGTTGTAATTTAATTTCTTGAATGAGGTTGCAATTTTGTGTGTGTTTTTGTTTTCGTATGTTAGTGTGATGTATTTTTTGTGTTCTTGTGTTTGTGTTGTATTCTTCTGGTTTTTTTTTTGTGGTTTTGTTTTGTCTTTGACTCTACATTACGAACGCACCCTTATAGGAAACAAGAGGCGCCAAGACCAACAACGACCAGTTCTGAAGATGACCCAAAATAGGTCGAAACATGTTAACAAGGTACGTTAAAATTTAACACAAGAAAGTCTCATCATACATAGTCCGAAGTAAAATATTTAATATAAAGTTCGAACCTCAGACATTCGTTGCTCTGGTTTTAGATTCATAGATTAAAGTTATTCAATGAAATGCCTACTCAAAATGGCCGAAGAAGAAGCTAATTCATTAAATTCAAACAAAATTAGGTTTTCAACGTCACATTGGACATGAAAGAGATGGCCCCAGGCACCACGTCAGAACGACTTACAGCCTATGTTTTCTGTTCCGCTTCATAGTGTTATGTATGAGCTAACTGCTGGCACTTGGCAATTCTGTAGCGGAGTTTAGCTTATTAAGACGTTTATTTGTCTGCTCACGTCTGAGGAACACGAAGTGCAGAACGTGGTGCGATGGACCTATCACTCAGCACCGCATTATCCAATTGAGAGCTCACGATGCAAAGTGGCGACACAAATTGCAAATTACACTGCGTGGGTTTTCAAATGTATAGTGCAACATGCAGAATCTAGTACAGTGTCCACAAACAAAGCTGCATAGCTTATTGCTCCAACTGCTTTTCACGAGTACCTAGTCAATTTACAGTTTCTACACATTTACTAAAGTTCATAAGCTGTGAAATACTGTGAAGACTGTGATTTTGAGAAAACGTCTGCACCAAAGTACAATTTTAATATTTTTAATTAAAAAATTTAACAACACTCACTCAGTTATAGTTATATTACCGGTTGTGCTTTATGATTGTGAAACTTGGACTCTCACTTTGAGAGAGGAACATAGGTTAAGGGTGTTTGAGAATAAGGTGCTTAGGAAAATATTTGGGGCTAAGAGGGATGAAGTTACAGGAGAATGGAGAAAGTTACACAACACAGAACTGCACGCATTGTATTCTTCGCCTGATGTAATTAGGATCATTAAATCCAGACGTTTGAGATGGGCCGGGCATGAAGCACGTATAGGTGAATCCAGAAATGCATATAGTGTGTTAGTTGGAAGGCCGGAGGGAAAAAGATCTTTGGGGAGGCCGAGACGTAGATGGGAAGATAATATTAAAATGGATTTGAGGGAAGTGGGATATGATGATAGAGACTGGATTAATCTCGCTCATGATAGGGACCAATGTCGGGCTTATGTTAGAGCGGCAATGAACCTCCGGGTTCCTTAAAAGCCGGTAAGTAAGTAGCCTAACTAACAACACTCAGTCAGGTTGAAATAAGAGACATTACATTACTTAAGCCATAATCCCTATCCATTAATAGATTCAATAGCATTATGGCGGTAATATTGTTTGCCTCTCCAACGTCAACAACAAAACATTGCTCCGATATGACAACCAGTACTTAATGTCCTTCAGAAAACGTTAGCCTGCCAACATATCATATGCATTAGAGTCTGTGGAGTGTTCTAAAAGTTTCTGTACTTGTTTTGAAATCGACATTATATTCAACAACAATAACGTTTTGGTACTATATTTCAGTACTCAAATTATTATTACAATAAAAATTATAAATAATTACATTTTCAACATATTTTTATTTGACTTTCATTACTTCAGCATCATCTTTTACTTTACAGGAACATTTTAAAAATTAAAAATAATTACATTTTCAACATATTTTTATTTGACTTTCATTACTTCAGCATCATCTTTTACTTTACAGGAACATTTTAAAATTATAAATAATTACATTTTCAACATATTTTTATTTGACTTTCATTACTTCAGCATCATCTTTTACTTTACAGGAACATTTTAAAAATTATAAATAATTACATTTTCAACATATTTTATTTGACTTTCATTACTTCAGTATCATCTTTCACTTTACAGAAACATTAAAAAAATTATAAATAATTACATTTTCAACATATTTTTATTTGACTTTCATTACTTCAGCATCATCTTTTACTTTAGAGGAACATTTTAAAAATGATAAATAATTACATTTTCAACATATTTTTATTTGACTTTCATTACTTCAGCATCATCTTTTACTTTACAGGAACATTTTAAAAATTATAAATAATTACATTTTCAACATATTTTTATTTGACTTTCATTACTTCAGCATCATCTTTTACTTTAGAGGAACATTTTAAAAATTATAAATAATTACATTTTCAACATATTTTTATTTGACTTTCATTACTTCAGCATCATCATTTACTTTACAGGAACACTTTAAAAATTATAAATAATTACATTTTCAACATATTTTTATATGACTTTCATTACTTCAGCGTCATCTTTAATTTACAGGAACATTAAAGAACAACTTCAATAACGAATACAATAGTGCGGCTATAATTATGCCATATGTTTTCGAACACGTGAAGTATAATGAGGGACATAATAGTTGAGCGGCTCGAATTTTCAAAGAATTCCACACTGCGCATGCTCCGAGCTTCGCTTTTGTGTTTTGATAACATTTCATATCTATGCTGAAAAGGAATTAAAACTATAGTCTCTTGTGAATCGAGCTACAGATCTTGAAACAGTTTCGCCCGCTCGACAATTATGTCCATCACTGTACAGTCTAGCGTTGGTGTAATTTCCCTGTAAAAATAAAGAGAAATTCTAGTCTGAAAACCGGACAAACGAAGAAGTAGGTTAGAGGTTTCCTAGTCAGTATTGGGTAAATTGTATGCCAACGCGATTCGCCGAATCGGACCGAGGAAAGTACGGTTCTTCATTCATGATTTTTCTACTTCAAAATAAATAATAATATTAAACAACAGATACAACTATATTGAATAAGTGGAAAGTATCTTATCACTATTAATTCACACTGGGAAGTTCTGAAAAAAGTGATAAATGTTTTTCCAACAAATTTTGATAGAATGATTCCAGATTCACTACTCATATTCAATTCAGAATAATTTATTTACGTTTAAGAATAACGTCAACAAACAAGACGTTCTACAACCTACGTATATTACTGTCTTCGGTTTCAAATTCTACCAACACCAAGGAGCCTACAGTGTCTTTCATATTAAATTCCACAAAACAAAAACTTTCTGCTCCTTTTCCTTGAAAAAAATTATTACCATATTGTATTTTATTGTATTGCATTGCACTGTATTGTATTGTACTGCATTGTATTGCACTGATATTATATTAGAATGCATTGTATTGTATTGCAATGTATTGTATTTTATTGTATTATATTGTACTGCATTACATTGTATTGCACTGCTTTGCATTACACTGGTATTGTATTGTATTATATTGTACTGCACTGTACTGTATTGTATTGCATTATATTGTACTGCATTGCATTGCACTGGTACTGCATTGTATTGTATTGTATTGTTTTTCGAACTGCAGATGGCCTACACTCGGTGGCAGTTATTACATGTGTTATTAACATTTTCTTAACATAACTATTAATTACTAACACAATGATTCAAGGATATTGTGTCATTATAGGCCTGCTAAATGATACAATAATCTATGATATGCACTATTAAGTTTACCTTTAAACTAACATTTATAACTTATAACCAGTGGAAGAAAGAAAAAACAATTGTTTTTAAACATTTAACGATCTTTTTATTCTTTGCTTAAACGTTTCAATTTTAATAGAACTGCCCCGAAAAATTATTGTACGTACGCTGTTCCATTCTACTATTGTCCGGCTTACAAAGAATTTTTTTTGCCACGTCTGTTCTTAGTTTTCTGCAATTAACCTTCACAACATGATCAACCCGGCATAAATATGATTTATGTTTTTTCTTCTTTTTTTAAGTAGGTTATTTTACGACGCTTTATCACCATCTTAGGTTATTTAGCGTCTGAATGAGATGAACATGATAATGCCGGTGAAATGAGTCCGGGGTCCAGTACCGAAAGTTACCCAGAATTTGCTCATATTTGGTTGAGGGAAAACTCCGGAAAAAACCTCAACCAGATAACCCGGGCCACCTGGTTTCGCGGCCAGATGCGCTAACCGTTACTCCACAGGTGTGGACATGTTTTTTTTTTTCGGCCCATGCTTTGTGTTACATTTATGTTTAAAATAATACGCTAAGTCTGGCTTTTCCTCGCCTTGATTCGAGAAACTCCCACTCTAAGTCTTTTATTATCTCTTCGCCATGTCTCTTCCCCATTTTCACATATCTTGCCACTCTGCGATGAAACTTTTTTATTAAATCAACTTGGATTTGTATGCAATGATCCCAACCTACCGATCTATATTCCATTATCGGGCGAACAAGGGTTATGTATGCAAATTCTTTTGACTTCTCTATTAGTCCTCCTTGAGGGAAGGGGCACGGTTGGAGACTGCCCTCGCACGTAGGCCGCTTGGGAGGGCCCATTATGCTATCTGGAATGGAATGGTGTGCTTGCCCTAAGCTCCCCGCTCTACAGATTCTGCGTACGCATCACCTCGATCCCACGACATACCATGAGCCGAGGGGAGAGCCCACGATACACAGCACGACAAACAGCAACTAATGACCACTTATCACGGGGTTCAAGTTAAGTGCGACTCTACGTTGGAGCAACCCCGAAATATTGGAAAGAAACTACTGTATCTCCTTTTTTATATTGTTTGTATTATTTTATTTCTATTTCTCTTGTTTGTTTGTAATTATATTCTTCTGTATATTTAAATTTAAATAAATAAATAAATAAATTAATTAATTAATTAATTGAATTAAACGGAGATGATGATGAAAGAGGGGAAGTGCAATTATGATGGCGAAATGAGTCCGAGGTCCAACAACGAAAGTTACCCAGCAATTCTGCTTCAATTGGTTAAGGGAAAACCTAGGAAACAACACCAACCAGGTAACCAGCCCCATGCAGAATTTGACTTCCTATCAGCTCTCTGAGAATATTCAGCAGAGCTCTCCTCGGTACAGATTCTCAGGACTCTCACCCTGTGTTAATTTTATGTCGTCGCTCATGCACTACATTTCCTTACATAATTGCAAATTAGCTCATCTGAAAGACACTTCTCCAGGGAATTGTTTAATAACGGGCGATCCGACTGGAGCTCTGAGTTGACAAGCTGCACGACGGCGTGTGGGTGATTTGCTTTGTCTCCGGAGAGCAACCGTCCAATTAGCGAAGTGGCGATCTTTACGACTGAGAGAAGGACGGACAACCGCAGCTCCTGGGTACCCAACTGGCGGACTTCCAGTAACTATTATGTTTCAGATTCAGAGCTCATAAAGATCAACAACGAAATACTTGGTCGCAATTCCTCTTCAACACCGTGCTGCAACATTGAATAGTCCACCGCTGGCTGTGGAGTAACGGTTAGCATGTCTGACCGTGAAACGAGCGGACCCGGGTTCAAATCCTGGTTGGGACAAGTTACCTGGTTGAGGTTATTTCCGGGGTTTCCCTCAACCCATTAAGAGCAAATGTTGAGTAAGTTTCGGCGCTGGACTCTGGACTCACTTCGAAGTTAAATAACCATCTCAGTTGATAAAACGTCGTAAAATAAACTTACAAAAATTAAACAGTACAACTTTTATTATCATCATTAACTCGTTACCAGGCGAAGATTTCAAATCACTTGTCCATGCTGTAGCTACTAATAACTTAGATATTTCAAAATGTACTTTATGCTCGACCATACCGAAATGTAGTAATTATACACCTGGCAGCAGTCCTTTAATGCATGTCATTAAAGTACACCTACTCATCAAAGTACAGGTGTTCAACCAATGACAACTCAGCTTACAGGTGTTCAGCCAATGACAAGTCATCTTTGTACCGTCATAAAACCGTAAGTATCGATTATTCTCGGATATGCATTCGAAAGAGAATTAGCGAAAAGTCACGGAGGCTGAAAATCCAATATTGTCGCAGAAGGTTATGTTCTGTTGCTATAATAATTAGCGTTAATTGTAAATAATATTCAAATAAATTAAATTTGTCATCTCGTTTTTCAATGTCGAATTCAATAATCAAGGTTAGCTATATCAAGTTTAACGGGATTACCTCAAGGTCAATGACATTATTGTTCCTCGGAAAAAAATCAATACTTTCGCGTCTGCGCACATCTCACAATTCACGACCTAGAACAAGGTCACTTCCGATCTTGTCAGATACAAATAAAATGTATACATCTGAATACCGGTAATTTCAAGTTAGAAATATGGTCGAGCATAAAAAGTCGTATGAAACTCGCCTATAATGGTAATTAAGAAGCTCGTATGAAAATTATGAAACGAGCGCAAGCGAGTTTCATAAACATCCATACTCGCTTCTTAATTACTATCATTATAGGCTCGTTGCAAAATGTACTATTCTTACAGGTTTCACTTCTAACGAAGTGATATTTGTCCGTTAACGTTCACTATTCTCACATATCGAAGCTTTTTTTTTTTTCATTAGAGAACTTTTTCAAATATTTATTTATCAATAATACAGCCCTGCTGGAAACATTAACGACCAAATGACTGGTGAGCAAACTTTCAAAACCTGACATGTACATTTTCAAAAAATGTTACAAATATGTGTCCCTTTAATAAATAAAGATTTGTCTATTGTGAAATTTTATAGAAATCTATAGCAAGAAAAGACAACCAGTTGATAAATCGTTGTAAAATGAACCAATTAAACAAATATAGCCACACACACATGTTAGGTCAATTATACAGTGTTCATAGATTTGATAAGAAAGGACGGTCAGTCTCGTTTAAGCCAAGCAATAACGCGGTTCGATCACCTGAACCATCCGTCGTGGTAAATAGTCACTGAAGATGGAGAAGTATCTCCGAAACATGTCTGACTATTACTAATTTCTTTAACAATTATATTATATTTATTAGTGTTCATATAACTGTAATATATAATCTTTAATGTTTCTTATAAATATAGCCACATTTTGAACCAAGCAGTGGGTAGTTCTAAGCCTGTGAGAATTGGGAAGGGAAATGCTGTTGTTTATAAAATGTAGTTACAGTTTTAAGAAAAGAAATTATGCTACATAACAATCTACATATCTCAACAAACAAATCAAAAGTAATGGCATTTGAGGGAAAATATCCTATTGGATCAAAAATAGTTCTACAAAACAAATCAATAGAGCAGTAAGATGTTTCAATTATTTAGGATGCTTATTATCCTATGAAAAAGAGAAAGATCTAGATAATAAATTATCAAAGTTCCAGCATATGTGCGGAACAATTCATAGAACCTTGCGTAACAAAACCAGGAAAGAGACAATGATGAGATTCTATAAGGTTTTGGCAGTTCCACTTGTAACATATGGAAGTGAAAACTGGACATTAAATAAATCTGGAAAAAGGAAGATCGAAACGGCTGAAATGCGTTTCTTAAGAAGGACAGCAGGATACACTCTAACAGATCATATTCGCAATACCGATATTAGAGAACAATTACAAATATATGAATTAGTAAACAAACTGACAGACAATACACTAAAATGGTTTCAACATATAGACCGAATGGAGACATCCCGACTATCACAACAGGCGTTACAATATAGACCTAGAGCAGCCGCGGCGAAAATGCGACTCACGAGCACATTGTGGCTCGCAGTGCTTTTCTCTCGCTTCCTGCCTACAACCCCCACCCTCTCACTCACTGGAGTCAAACTCCGTTCTATTTGTATTTGTCTCGGACCTGCGAGTGGCGTATCGTCGCAATATCTCTCTCGATACCATATACCTCGATAAAAAACGAAAGTTTGAAGTAGGATGGGAGGATGCATTCTTTTGCTTACAATATGATGAAAATATTAAATGTATGATTTGTTCACAAATATTACTAGGAAAACGGTTGTATAACATAAAACGGCATTATAAGTTACTACATGTTACTGATGAAACATTAAAAGGTTAAGTGTTATTATTATTATTATTATTATTATTATTATTATTATTATTATTATTATTATTATCATCTCTGTACAGCAGATGTACGAATAATGCGGTTAGATTTTCAATTTAAACTCACAGATTTACAATGTGACGTTAAATGAAAGCTAGATGTAAGGACTTGACAGATATTGAACTTTTCAAATCTTTGGAAAAAAATAAATATTTGAAGCTTCGTTCTTTCGCTTATTCTGTTGAAGCCACGTTCGCTGTAACTTACGTTTGTGAAAAATTATTTTCAACAATGAAAATAGTAAAAATCAAATTTAGATCACGACTGACAGACAAATACCTTCGTGATCAACTACGATTGGCGGTAAGTGACATAATTCCTGATTTTGAAACTTTGTCGCAGAGACATTCTGAAGACAGTTAATTTTAGGTTGTGATAATGTGTCCTATGTTTTCTTGTTCATTTCTTTCTTCGTTACACGTCCTAAACAACTTCCCCTTCGGTTGTCCGCCTCCCTCCATAGGTGCTATGCACGTTGCAGCTTACACAGTGGCTCGGCGCACCATGGCCTTTTCGCCACGGCTGACCTAGAGGCAGACGTTCCGTTGGACGTCCCATGACCAGGTGGAGGGATATGCTTTGAGTCGGCACAGGCTTATAGCCTAACTTTGAAGTAGAAGAAGAAGAAGTTTTAAGAAAATAATCGTTTTGCTAATAAATATATTTTGAGCCCTGTCATTGACACTTCTGAGTTACATGATGCTTGGTAATGAGGTCTGTGTAAAAGTGTCCTTAAACCATCGGAATGTTACTGCAGAAGTTTGCCTGGATGGAATTAGGTTGAGTTTGTTGTAAATTACCGCGTAGGCGCTTCCTCAAAAGCATGCTCGTTATTTAGACTTCCTTGGCCATGCGACATGCACAGATCAAGACCACTACCAGGCCAGGAATCGAACCGAAGTCCGTCACAACTTAAGGCACAGCGGTTCTTCACAATGTCTTCAAACTTTGAGATCAATAAGATCATTCCATCTTCCGCATTTATGCCAAATAACCGCACCAGTTGGAAAAACCTCGTTATAGTAACAATGGAGGATGAAACGAGCGTGGAGGAATTAAGAGTATTGATCAGGTGAAGACAAATTTCATGCAAACTGCGAAAACCTCTCGCAGTGCAGTCTTTTGTTATTGGGATGGAATTTGTGAACAACAAGAGAATTCATGTGGATCCGAGTGGTGCGCAGAAAGGCTGAGAAAGAGGAGGATGGGGTGGAAGGATGGGGGGGAAATGAGGGGTAACTTAATTACAAAATCTCGTAATAACATCCCTGACGACTCATCTTCAGGCGAGCCCGACCATTTGCGCTGCCACATTTAACCCAGCGCAGAAAATCTTAACCACCGGCAGCAGTAATACAACCAAATGAAAAATATTCTGCCCTTCCCTTCAACTTCCACACATAGGCCTATCCGAAACCGCAGAAAGAAGGAAAGTAAAGGAAAATCGGACTCTTGGAGCATCTTGAGAGATATACGTGACTTTTCTCGAAAGTTAATTAAATTCTAGTCTTTATAAAAGGATTAATTAGCCAACGACGAGAATGTCGGCAAGTATTACGATGAAGGTGGAAGGGGGGGGATCATGATGACGATGACGATTATGATGATGATGGGTCGTATTAGCCGGTTCTCAGTCTTCATGGCGGTATAGTTTTCATTATTTCTGGAGTTCTCGCTGTCGTTTGAGGCAGATAAGTGAGGGAGACATAAAGATGAGAAGAAGATTTCGTATAAGTTTCCCTGGCGCTGGCAGCGAAGGTAAGGAAATGGAGGCGAGCGAGGTGAAACGCTCTGCTTTTAACGTAAAGGGAACAAAGCTGTGGCCAGCCTAGCGTGGAGGAAATTAACGCAAACTCTCATGAATGTTTGAATCTTTGATGTTATCATTCCTCTTCAAACATGAACATCTGTACTTCGTGGCATATCTGAGCTTTTAATCAACTCTCTTAAACAAGGTCGGTATTAGATATAGGGGAGACTCGTCTAATTTGGCAATATTTTGTATTTTGACAGTTTGTTGTTATATATTCTGAAATTAAATATTCCTCTATTATGGAATGTGTTTAAACACTAAATCCCAATAAACCTCTGAAAGAAAATTCTACAAATCTAAATTACTTTACAAATAACACACTAATAAATAACAAATTACATATTTCCAGATTTGGTACTTCATCAGGATAATTTGCCAATAGTACAGGGGTAATTTGGCAATAAGAAAACATTTTTTTTTTTCAAAATAAAACAGAGGTATAAGGTTTATAAGACTTAATTTACTGGGACGAGAAATCACTACTGTAAATATCATAAACACAAAACAAAAGCAAGAAAAAATATTGAATGGATTTTTCCGACCACTCTTATTAATCTAATTGAAGGGTTGTCTTCTAATTTCTGTTGTCGATAGCCCAAACCCAAGTTCTTGCATTTTGATTACATATGTCACCAGTTTTTACTCTTCCTCAACGGTTAGAGCTAGGTGTCTTCCTTTCTTGGGAATGATAACGTATCAACGTATTCGGGTCCCGAGGATGCATACAGAAACCTCTTTAAGTTGTTAAAGGGCACATTGTGCTTCTTAGAAGCCCTATAAATCGACCATCTAACTTTCAAAACACTCCCAACCGCAGCCCGCAAATCATCTTTGGAATATCTTTCAGAATAATGTCTTCGTTCCCTTGGCATATCTGCAACACACCACACACAGTGCTGCATTGAAGACTGTAAAAATCCCTCATACGTCCCTACTCTTAAATTTTACCATCGAGTACACATTCTTGTTCAAAGAGAGCAGCAATATATCACTATAAAGGAAAATGGCTAATTCACACTACCCTGGAGAAGACATTTTTTGCTAAGAAGAACATAAAATGAGCTAAGGACTGATGAGTTATTAACAGAAAATATATCCCGGGTAGCTCAGTTGGGAGAGCATTGGTACGTTTAACCAAAGGTCCCGGGTTCGATACCCGGCCCCGGAACAATTTTTCCCTCGAAATTATTCAAATTAACTTTACAGGGAGTTATACCTGGAAGCTTGATTTGCATAATACACGTCACTGTACGTAACAGAAAACCACAATTTAAGTCACACAGAGTTAGTGTGCACTCAATGTTGGTTGCTTGACATTTGTCAGACCACTTTGAGGTCTGTGGATACAGAGGGAAAATTGGATCGGTGTCGGGTAGAGTTCCCGGGAAGCTCAGTTGGGAGAGCGTTGGTACGTTTAACCAAAGGTCCCGGGTTCAATACCCGGCCCCGGAACAATTTTGTGGTTGATGTATAATAGGAGTTCCAAATAGATTTCCAAAGCTTCCAATATTACTGATTGTATAAGTTCCTCCTTGAGTTTCTTCAGGTTTTAATTGATTAGATCTAGCTCTTTTGATTAAATCATTAATAATTTTTATTAATCGAAATTATTCAAATTAACTTTACAGGGAGTTATACCTGGAAGCTTGATTTGCAGAAAATATCAATTATATAAATGGCTTACCTTATAATATGGAATCTCAGCTTTTGATATGTAATGCTCAAACAAATGTAGGTAATGAATAACACTTTTCATCCGTCTTTGTATACACACGTCCACACAACCACCACGTCAAATGGAAGTATTCAACACTTCTTTCTATTAGTAACAATATCTGCCACTACAATGTGCGGATTCGAATGAAACGAAAACTAAAAGTACACTCAGATGTTGCACTCAATGATCGTGTCATTGAACTTCTTAAAACTCTGGAGGAAATTTGGCAATAGAAGAAATACAAGAATATTGCCAAATTTCCCATATTGCCAAATTTTCCGAGTTTCCCCTAAGTATGCAGGGTAGGACACTATCTTCTACTGTGATTGTATATCGTCATGTAATGTTAAGTCACAGGAATAACAATTTTAAAACTGTATTTCTTAAAATACGTATAATTATTTAATGAAAAGTACGGCATATTTTGTTATTCTTGCCCCATAAACCATTTTTTTTCCTTTTCTCCTCATAAAGTCATATTTATATGCGGATGATCTTGCTATAACAATTAGTGGATACGATAGATTGAAAATTATTAATGATCTTGATGCAATCAACTGAAAAATAGAAGATTGGTGTTCAGCTAATTCTCTTTGCTTAAACAAAGAGAAGATACAGAACTTAGAGTTTTCCTTAAACAATAGAATCAATTGTAAAGAATCTGTCAAATTTTTAGGAGTGCATATACAATCTACACTTAAATGGGACTGTCATATTGACATACTATCTAAGAAACTCAACAAAGATATTTTTATGTTAAGGAAATTAAAAACAAATGTTAGTGTTGAAGTGCTAAAATCCATATACTATGCTTATATCCATAGCCATCTGACGTATGGAATAATAGTTTGGGGTAATGATCCTAAAATAATAAAGTTATTGAAATTACAAAAGAGGGCAGTAAGAAAAATTTGTAATGTTGATAACCGTACACATTGTAAACCTTTATTTCGGACGCTTGAAATTTTAACTGTACCGTCTTTGTATATTTTAAGTAGTTTAATGTACGTACAAACAAATATTAATAATTTTACTACAAATAGCTCAGTGCATAGCTATTCTACAAGGCATAAAAATGATTTAAGAAAAGGACAATGTAACTACACTACTACTAATAGCAGCTTTGCAGAGATTTGTAAAAAGTTATATATCGGTAATGTTTTACCCGACAATGTTAGACATTTAAGCTTGAGGCTTTTTTAAGAATGAAATTAAAAATAAATTAATAGACTTGTCACTATATAATATTGGCGAGTATTTTAATTCTATATAGCCGTATACCTTTTAAGGAGAATTGTCTATATGATATTATAAAGTGTGATTATTTCCTTGTATGTAACTTATGAACATATTGCTTACTTGTAACTCTTTTTCTGATATTTAAATGTTTTTTCTTAACATGACATTTTCCTATGCTGCATTGTACAGTCTTTGGATTGAAATAAATAAATAAATATTATTATTATTATTATTAATATTATTACTATCTTATCTTTTATCAGACTTACACACATTTCATCTGACTACACACCAGATAGGCCTACAGACATTTTAGTTGCAGGTGTTATCACAAGAAGTTAATCCGTCTCTAGATTTGTTGGAAATTCAAACAGACCTCAACATCTACTGTCTATTCCATCATTTAATATTGTATTTGTTTTGATTAATAAATTTGGCAGTAGGGTGGAACTAGTCGTGAGTAAGTGGTTTGGTACCGAACAGGATCCTATTGTATTGTATTGTACTGTATTTATTAACATTCCATGGTATTCATACATGCTTACAGCTAGAATATGGAACAAGTCAAAAAACTTAATACTATTATAAAATCTTAATTTATAGTCACAGTCTAGATGAAATATATAGAGACGAGATTTACAATATAGTCTACTAGTACAACACATAGTTTCAGTATCAATTTCATGAAGTGTTATTAAATGTCATGAATTCACCTACAGAATAGAAGGCGTGAGAAATTAGGTACTTCTTTAATTTGGCCCTAAATAATTTTATGTTTTGAGTTTCATTTTTTATATCGATAGGGAGGCTATTAAAAATTTGTACTGCCATATAACGCACTCCTTTTGATAGCACGATAGACTTGCCGATGGAGTATGAAAGTCATTTTTGACGTGTATTTATGCTATGAACTGTTGAATTAGTTACAAAGTTTTCACGATTACATACGAGTCCTACACGATTCCCTAGATTTGCACCTACTATTATTCTAATTACTCTTTTTTGTAATAGAAATATATTGTTACTATCTGTGGAATTTCCCCAGAATATTATTCCAAAACTCATTACCGAGTGGAAGTATGCAAAGTATATTGTTTTTAAGGTCCTGAGCCACCTTTCCTCGAAGTTTGTTGCTACGCGACGGTACCAGTTTCTGGTTTTTGATACGAGGAATTCGGTGATATGCATTTCAACGCAGAAAGTGGCCATGAAGAAAACAGGTAGTAATACAGGCTACATGCCAGGCGTGGTCCTGCGTAGTTTTTTGAGCGATATGCCGTCCCGCATTGTCCTGTTGCAAGATAATTTTATTTCGATTAACTAATGCCTCTCTCTGAAAACTTCATGAACTCGTTCTTGATGTCGAGAATTAAAATTTGCATGGACTGCATGTACGTTTGGAACAAACTCCTAGTGAACCACACCACTCAAAATTCCACAACTTAACATTACTTTAGGACCGAACCGATTTTATTTAACGGTGACTTTGACAGGCTGACGGCGATCGAGCCACTATTTTGAGGTGTCAGGGTTGAGCTAATATACCCATTTTTCTTCATGTGTAACAATTCTCCTGATAAATCTATCGTCGATGAGATTTGCGATAATCTGAGGACAAATATTCACTGTGCCTTCAACCTGTTCAGGTGTGAATTCAGGAGGTTCAGATCTACACCTTCTGTATGAATCTTAATGGGGGAGGTTTTGTATCTTTTGAAGCACAAAGTTCTTCTGACAACCTAGGAATAATCTACGTATATTTTTGTGCATTTTCTTCCAAAACTCTGCGTGTATTCTCAATATTCCATACCATAGGTTGTATATCTTTAATGTCTCTTTCACCATTACTGAAACGCGGGAACAATCGTTATACTAAACCCTCACTAACGACACCTTCACCCTCGACTTCACACATTTTTTTGAGCCGTGGAAGCCACTTTATAATATTGTTTCTAGTAGTGCTCTAGAAGAACTCTAATCTCAAACTTTATCACTTCCACTTTATATGCTTTGTATTAACAATTGACAATCTTCCTCTTATGTATGGCCTAATCGTGAAAACTATGTAACTAATTCAACAGTTCATAGCATAAATACACGTCAAAAAATGACTTTCATACTCCATCGGCAAGTCTATCATGCTATCAAAAAGGAGTGCGTTATATGGCAGTAAACATTTTTAATAGCCTCCCTATCTATATAAAAAAAGGAACTCAAAACATAAGATTATTTAGAGCCAAATTAAAGAAGTACCTAATTTCTCACGCCTTCTATTCTGTAGGTGAATTCACGACATTCAATAACGCTTCATGAAATTAATACTAAAACTTTGTGTTGTACTAGTAGACTATATTTTAAATCTCTTCTGTATATATTTCATCTAGACTGTGACTATAAATTAAGACTTTATAATAGTATTAAGTTTTTTGACTTGTTCCATATTCTAGCTGTGAAGCGATGTATGAATACCGTGGAATGTTAATAAATACAATACAATACAATACAATACTGTCACATAATCACATTACGCAATAATAATCATATCGCCCCGTAAATTGCATTGCCCAACTAATGAAAATCATTGAAACCTCACAACACACCAAACTTATGAGACGAGCTAACATCACAAATGCGAGCTTTCCTGCTCATGGGGTCGGCATGACGCAGAGTCAGCGCTGAGACGTCATAGGATAGTCACAAGACAATTGACAGACACCCAGTCCCATGGCGGAAGGTAAATTTATTCCATTAACTACGCCGGAAATCGAACCTCAGATCGCTTGGTTGGGGAGCGCACGCGTTATCCACACAGCCACGACGGCGGACATGTTATTTCACCTCTTGACGCTTCAAGGGAAGTTTACACGCAGGCAACGTGATATCCCGTGACTAATACAAAGACGGCGCCACGCCGCCATGTCACGGGACTGATGTGTCGACTGCGACAAGATCGCAGCCAGGAAGATAGGAAGAGAAGTTGAGGATAATAAAGAGGAAAGAAGAAAAATCGGTGTCATGTGAATGACACATCTGTACACTTTACACGGTGACTAATAAACCTGCTCTTTTACGTAAGCTGCTATCAAATAAATTGTGCACAAACATTGCCTGACATATCTTTGTGGGTCGCACACAAAAGTAACGTTTTATAAATGTCAAAAATTGTGCGGTATAAAATAACAATTTGTACAGCGTTTTACACTGCAACATTATGTTATGCTCATGAAAAATCGTTACTAAGGATTGAATGTTAGATTATACTACATGTTACCCCTCCGTAATAAGATTCTGTACCCATTCGGATCGGTGTCCTACAAATTGTAATTGTTCATGTTCAGAAGAAAATTCACACGTTAAACATTTAGATGTTATAATTAGGATAGCCATGTAACTTACTCGTATTTATGAAACAGGGTCTGTAAAACTATTCACAAACTGCGAAAATATGTACCCATTCATAATACAAGAATAATAAATTTAGTAATATTTGAGAGACTCTATACTTAGGTATGATACAGGGCCATCATTTTATTTTTACTTCAATTTTTATTGTACCTGAGTTTTTGAATGTACTTCACTCCCACCCCCTCTACTACTAAACTTCCAACCATTCTCCACACAGAACCAAGGCCGCGTATGCAGTACTGAGTTAGTGAGTATAGTACGTTCCAGAAATATGTTCGCGTATTCCAGTGACGAAAGAGCTTTCAATATTGAATCATATTTTCGCACAGGCACTGTCGTCCGTTTGTCTACGTCGCATCCCGGTTTCCCCCACCTGTTCTGTTCGCCTCTCTGTAAAGTCTAGTAGCTGGGCTGTCTTAGCTCTTTTCTGAAAACATGAATTTCTTTTAGGAATTGGACGTCTACATAATATTATACAACTGTTTAAAATAACTTAAATAAAAGGGCCTCGTTAAGTAATTAACTGTCACGTGATTTCCCCCCCCCTTTTCTACGACCCTGCGAGAAAACCACTTGAACGGACAGTAGATAGCATTTCTGAGTAATTTTATCTTTTCGGATAGGGCAGAAGTGAAGATTAAATTTACAGTACGTAAGGTACTCTTTTATAGAGTAGGTACAGAATTATTTCAACATGAGTTACTCGTAAGAAGGACGAAACTGGTAACTGGAATTAGGTACAATAGTCTATAATGCGATAATATGCACAAAAGAACTGAAGCCTGTATCGAAATGAACGGCCACCATTTTCAAAAAATGTGTTTAAATATCCATATTATGATTATTTTTCAATTTAATTTCATTCTCTATATTGTACGCTAATGTGCTGTAACAGTACAATATACACTGCATAATTAATACGTCCGAATGGATAGCTCAATTCTTGAGTAAAAACACTAAGTGTTAATACAGTATTGTGTTTTGATTAAACAAAAACCTAATGAAAATTATCAAACTCAAAATTGCGATATTTCCTAGTTTACATAAATGGATGAACTACTTTTCATTCCTCCTATACCTAGTAAAGTGATTTGTATTGTATCGAACTCCAGTCTTGGAAGGGAGAGCAAGCGGTATTTCCGGTTCTAGAGCTTTAATCCAAAGATATAGACAGGTTAATATTAAAAATGTTAGTAAAAATAAAATGATGGTTGGGGAGGAAATGTCTTATTCCGTTGTCTGCAGTTAAAAAAAAGAATGATGATAATGTCTTTGTCAAAACCTGTCGCTTACCCATCACATTTGATTTTTTCAGAATTTAGTGTTCATAATATTGAACAATTTACAATTTAATTCTGTTAATCTTCTTTCATAAAAGTAATTGTAAGCATCTTCTTTATAATATAGATGAAGATTATAGAATCAGTTCATTAAAATAAATTCATAATTAAATAACATTAATAATGATATTTTCAGTAAGAGAATTAAATGTTACACTTCTTTAAAATGGAACAGTACATTATTAAACATTTTTCGTGTAGACACTTTTATTTTCTCTCTTTCAACTAGTGCATTTCTCTTTTGTTTCCTCAATTTGTGCTTAAAATTTTAAACATATCACTTAACTTCCGACATTATTTTATGTAACTGAGACTGCCTCAAGCTCTTTTGGGTGCAAACTTTAGGCCTATTATATTTCAAATTTGTATTAAGTAATAAGGCCTATGTAATTTCAATGCATGCAATTATAACAAATAACAATAGGGTTCACAACAAGTGATCACTAATATTCAAGAAACAGGGACTGTCAATATGACCCAGAATGTCTCAAACTTAGGCTGATATGTCTACAAAATGTAGATACAATTCTTTGGATAATGAGCGATATCTGGTAGGAATTTTACTGAAAACGAACTGTACGGTTTCATTCATCAGCTTAAAGACCTGACTTCCACTTAGGCCTATATTTTATTTCTGTTGTTCTTTTTCCATAAAAACCCGTTTTATTAAATGTGTAACATTCCCGGACAAATTGACTCGTAGATTCTTAACATGAAGGAAATCAGTCAAGTAGATTTAGTTTAGGAAAAGGCGCTATACAAGGATACAGTATATGTTAGAACTTCTTCGATGATAAAAAAATAGGTTGCAGCCGACAAATTACTCTTCAAGGAACGACCACTCATATAAATTGAGGGTACATTAAAATAATATATATGATATGCGTAAATCACTTCGTGATTTAAGACGGCGCTTATTCCGTCGGATCCCGGCCAACTAGTCACTCATATCGAGTGCACCTCAGCACATGTGTGGACTTCGGTCCTGCGTTCATAGCGTTGCTTACGGGATTACACAAGCTGGCGCATAGCACGATCGAGAGTAGGTCTTTGTGAGTCATGACAATTTCTGCCGCTAGGTTCGCCTCTCTGCCCTATGAAATGATGAATAGTACCATTACAAAGCATTGTGCATCGTGAAAATAGTTCGATTAATTGTGCATTACTGATTGAGTACGAATATTATAAATATGCCAAGCATATTACAGTGCTATTTGAAGTTTGTTCAGCTAAGTTATATTCGAAAATTGTCTGTGTTTTGCTATGTGAAGAACTCTGTACCAACAGGTCGTATCTTTATAGGTTAAGGTAAATGTCAAAGTTCTCTCATATAACAAGCAATGCTATGTTAAAAGTGGCGAATTGCATTTTCCGACTCTCGAATGATGTGACCCGAAATGTAAAATAATTTCATGCATTGTTTCACTTACCAAGCATTACTGATATAGGCCTAATGAAAATGTGAACGACGTGATGTAAACATTGAAGATAATGTTGTTACTGTTTTCCCTTTCTCTTTTAGAAAATACCGACAAAAGTAATGAATTATCTTCATGCTGTACTTATTAGGTAATTAATGTGTATTTGTCTGTATTTTAGACTTGTGTATTGTTACGTAATTATCAGTGAATTAGGTTAGAGAACTTAACAAGGTTAGTATGAGATTAGGTAATGCACCTCAAACTGTAACTAATAATGGCTGCTGCCGAAATAGGCTGAGGTGGTTATCGTGTGAAACAAATTATATCTGGAATAGGCTATCTAGTTTTATTATATACGGATACGTAAAGTTGTTTTTTTTTTTTTTTTTTTTTTTTTAGCATGTGTTTGTAATTTTGTGAGGTTATGTCTAGCCTAATTTCTTTTTATTCTTGTATCATTACCAATACATTAATTTATTTTATATTCATTTCAGGTGTTACATCTATGGTGGCAACTCTACTATGTTAGGATATGAAGTAACAGTATATATTCAACTTCATAATTTGCTAAAAATTAAAGAAAACTGTATGTGTTCGACTCATTCCATCGTCATTTCTTCTTATGTATGTGAACCACGTTCGTTCTAAAAGTGCTACAATAAATGAACACTATAGACAACGTGATGGAACAATTTACAAGTTACTGTTAAAATGCTCAACATTTTCAAGTGGTGCTATACCCATTGTTTCAAAATGTACATACATATTTTTACATTTCTATAAGAGGTGTCATAAATTATTTCAGCGTATTTGTAAATTCTTCAAAATTAATTCTTCTAATTAATACCATAAAGTAATGAAATAATATAGCCTAGGCCTATATGTGATTTTATACTACCGGTATTGATGTTGATCTTGGTAAATTAATCCAATTTCACAGTGTTGTCTTTTGTATTGTGGTTCATAACAATTATAACAGTATGTACGTGGAAATGTTTTTAAAATAATAAATTCTAGCTCATGATTTTAAGTGGTCGTTTCAATGGGAGGTTATATTGGAAAGATGATCACAAATGGATAATTTACTGCAAGATACAAGAACTGAATATAAGTGAGTGTTCAGTTGAAAGTGAAAGTGAAAATTTCGTTTTACAAGAGCTAAGTAGGCGTACACGCACTAAAATACTACAGCGTTTACTATTACTATGCTCAATAGATTAATCAGTAGGCCTATAGAAATGTTTTCACCACTGCAAGAAAAAATCGCGCAATAATTATACTTCTCAGTTATTGTGACGTCCGTATTTTTTTTTAAAAGAGAGGGAAAATTTAGGCCTTCTTGCAAATGCGTAATTATGAATTCAAGGAAATTAAAGATAATGCAGTACCTTAATTAGTTGCAAAATCTTATTTAATAACAATATTAATAATATTAGGTGAAAAGGGTAGGCTATAGTGCGTATATGTAAGATGTCAAGTTAATTTATTTCCGGAAATGTTTGGTGTATGAACTGAAGTACAGAGCAGACAGTCCCTCAGTTTATATGTAATATGTTTTAATATCAATAATGACAGCCTTTTATTGTAATATAATTGAGGAGTAGAAGTTTGCAAATTACGTCTATTGTCCATAACATATTGTACGAAGCATTTAATAAGCAATGATGAGTCCTTTAAATGTCCCAAATGTGAATGTCATTTAAGTGTTCTGCTATGAATATTTAGGGCAGAACAGCGCTCCGAGCGGCGGAATTGGCATTACGAGGGAACCACTTCAGACTCGTTTTTCAAGCGCAATGCGCCAGCTTGTATAATCTCGTAAGCAACGGTTCATAGACATCTATGACGTAGTGCAGAGGGCGGCCACTAGAGGGAACCCAAGAGTTGGAGCTTAATCTGAGACGATTCTAACCGGCGTCGGAGTTGTATCCGGTGTGGCTTAGTGGATAAAGCATCAGCACGTAGAGCTGAAAAACCCGGGTTCAAGTCCCGGCGCCGGAGAGAATTTTTCTCCGTTCCATTACTCTTTCATCGTATGATGACGCAGAATATCTGCTTGGAAATATCATATGTACTTCGGTACATTAAAATAATATATTTTCACTCTCGGTAATGACCACTTGATCATCAGCAAATAAAACTGTAGTATAATTTATGTCATTTAATTTAAAATCTAATGATATTCCATTCAGCCATATTCGTGTGACTTCGTTCATGTATAAATTAAAAAGTGTCGGTGACAAAGGACATCCTTGACGGACTCCTTGATTTATTTCTGCCATTTTATTATTACGGGAAGTTTTCAATTGTATAGATATAAACACTGTATCACTCTTATTAAGTGGGATGGAATTCCTTTATTTCCTAATATTTTCGTTAAAAAACATAATTACAATTATAATCGGGCCCGTGTCCGGTGCGGAAATGTGTCATCGGAATTTTCCATGTAATTATGAGATCTTTTTGTACGGTCAGATCATTATGATCCTTAAAAACATGAACATAGGGTAGGACAGGGTGTAATTGCAGCATTAAATGGGGGCTGTAAAATCGATGTGGAATCCATAGTTTTGCAATGGGAGGGACGAAGTGAGTGTGGAAGTGAACGTCACATGTGAGAGACTAGCTCAATCGTTTAATTCGATATGCAAGTCCCTTAAGTGGACTGGCAGCAGTGAGGAATGAAGGTGAAATGGGGTTCTTTTCACATCCCCTTCGCGTTTCACGTAGGAGGGTGGAAATAATGCGACAGCATCGTGGAGGTATACAGCTACGCATTTCAAGATTTCCAGCGAATCCCTTCCTCACGGAACTTCAATACATTTTTATTCTCTTCTCACACGATGTCTATTAATGTAATAATGTTTAGTTAGAACCCATAAGTGACATGCAGTCCAAGCTCATACATGCGATCAACAGCTTCTGTATAAGCTACTTGAGTTCGTTCGTTCGTTCGTTCGTTCGTTCGTTCATTCATTCATTCATTCATTCATTCATTCATTCATTTGTGTATTTATTCTGGTGGACTTCGGGCCATCAGGCCTTCTCTTCCACACTATTAGAAATGCAATACAACTACAAGAAAAATTATACAGCATCATGCAAATTGATGTAATGTAGAGATTCGAAATAATAAAATTTATGTTGAATTTTTCGTACACTACTTTTAACACTTGAATACAAATAATTGATTAGATGGCGATCTTACTCGTGTTAATTATGTAAGCATGTGCGGCTTACAGCTGTTTCGGTGCTTCTTCACACCATCCTCAGAGCCTACTAGATCTCGGCGTCATCTCGAACTTCACTGTCTGTTGTGTGGGTGCGTTCGATTGTTGAAAAATGTTGAAATGTGGTGTCAAATAGTGTGTGTGTTCTGAAATTGATCTGAGTGTTGAGAATTTGATCAGGGTGTGTTTTAGTGTGTCTGTATATTTCATATTGTTCTAGTGTGTTGAGTTTTTGGTTTTTGGGTTGTATGTGTAGGATTTCCATGTCTGTATTTATGTTATTGTATGTGTGGTTAGCATTAGTTATGTGTTCGGCATATGTAGATGTATTGTGTCCTCTGGTTATTGCTTTAATGTGTTCTTTGTATCGAGTTTGGAATGATCTGACTGACTGTCCAATGTAGAAACTGTCGCAACTATTGCATGTGAGTTTGTATGTACGCCTTTGAGTTTGTATTTATTTGTTTGTGTTGTTTGTGTGTTGAGATGTCTTTGTAGTGTGTTTTCTGTTCTGTATGCTATGTTGTATTTCTGTTTTCTGAATGAGGATGCGATCTTGCGTATGTTTTTGTTTTCGTAAGCGGCACATGCTTACACAATTAACACGAATAAGATCGCCATTTAATCAATTATTAATAAAATTTAGTCTGACATATTAAGGAATGATACAAAGTAAAAGCACATACAACAAATACAGACACAAAATAACAGTGACACTCAGCTTCATTATTATTAATCAAGGAAAGATAAGTTGTTCTAATATCCCGGCACAAAGACAAGGAAAAGGGTTAATCTAAGAAAAGGAAATTATTGCCAAAGATAAAAACATCAGCATAAATCTGGTAACTTCTTAGCAACGGATTTCGTGGGATTAAACATACATTTTCTAAACTGTGATAGTGTCCGACAATCCCTCACGTCACTAAGTAACAAATTCCAGAGGCGAGGCAATGCTACAGTATAGGAGAATGAGTATGGGTGGAAAAACATGAAGAGCTTGATGCTGATTTCATGTAGTAGTGAGGAACTGAATGCATGAACACTTGTAATTTGGAGAAGAATTATAAAAAAAAAATTGTATAGAAATGAAAGAGCGTCCACGATTTCTCCCAAACTACTAGAGCAATGAAGGCTAATTTTATGCAATTACTTTCGGATTTCACCTGCTCTGAATTGAAAAAAGATGAAACAATGAAATTATTAAATTTATTTCTCTACGAATTGCATCCTTCTATGGTATACGTCCCACAGTTTGGGAAAAGAGTATGTCACAGTATAATTCAATCCTTGCACAAACATACGGAGCACGTACAAGACAGATTTTAGTGTAATACGAGAAATTAAAAGTTTGAAGACATTTGTAAACAATAAAAATAAAAAGTGTATGGAATGTTTCTTCGGATAAGAAGAAAGGATATTATTTTTCCATCCCTAATTCAGAACATGAGGAAAAAGTCACGTTCTAACGACGGCAGAGAAAGAGGCAACGTGCAGCCTACACACCAGAGTTGTCCGGAGCACATGTGACCGTACTGGAACAGTTTTTAATGTAACTTCCATCCCGTAATAATAATTGAATTTATGATTCACCAAGTTCTGTTTATAACGCTACTTTTATAGTTCCCCAGCAAACAAAATAAACACAGCTGTTCAAATATCTACGAAGAACTTTCATTTATCTCGTTTATCTGTAAAGTTCTAGTGCATGACATCCTACTAGCAGAAAATTGCTTTTGTTGTTATTATTATTATTATTATTATTATTATTATTATTATTATTATTATTATTATTATTACAATCATCGACACGACATAAGATTGCTTTGAACCATTCTGCCTTCTTCAGATTTTTTTATTGTATCAATAAATTATATCCTAACTGGAATTGTTTTATCATTTTTATGACAATTAATATTTCGTTTTGGTTTCAGTTGTGTAAATCCTTCGCCATGTGCCCAGCCTGACTTATTAAACACGTAGGGAACGCGTAACCATTTCCTTTTGGACAGATACTTTATATTAAATTAATATATATATATATATATATATATATATATATATATATATATATATAATTTGAACTGGTAATGGAAATTGCGGGAAAACGGCTGAACGGATTTTAATAAATGACCCCTCATCTTGAAGCTTGGAACTCAAAGCTTTTCAGAAAAATAGTAGTTTTCAGTGAAATGTTAATTTTTCAACATAATTTTCCTATTTTCCAAAATCATCTGTCGTCAGTTTTGAGAACTAACTAATTGCATTTCAGAATAAAACAAAACACACACTACGGTAAACAATATTACACGAAGGCCATGATCTGCAAGAATTCTGACATATTTAGAATTCAAATTAAATTGGTTATTAAAAACTTAACTTACTAAAAATAATTTACAGGTTCGATTTTGTGGTGTGTAATTTTCTGGGTACAGCTGTGTATTGGATATTAAAAACTACAAAACTTGAGTTGGTTTGATGACATTATTACCATTAGAAATGAAATATTATTGTAGTTAATGCCGTGATGTGACTATTTTTCATTAATTATACATATTAATGCTATATTGATGATATGAAAGTAAAACGTTTTGGGGTTATATAAGTAGATGTAGAGAATAACTTAAATTAGATTTTTATTTCTATATTTTACTGAGTGACGGCTATATAGTACGCCTCTATATATATATATATATATATATATATATATATATATATATATATATATATATATATATATATATGTTACTGAAAGCTATAAAACTTACGTAAGATAATAATATTATTAAAAATCAAATATTTTTATAGTTATTAATCAAGTGGGGTTGGGTCTTTTTCATATATTTAATGGCGGTGTGGTGTAGATATTTATATGCGTGGTTCTCTTCAGTATTGGCTCGAGAGAGAGTATGTTTCATTATTATGGAAGCAAATAACTTTCCGAATGTCTGGTATTCTTCATTGAAAATAAATCTGAAAAATGTTTATTTGAACGTGTAATGAACTTAGTTTGCAGCATTTGCTGCACAAGCCACTAGTATTACAATATTTTCAACATGAAGAGCATAAATTCAGGAAATAGTGTAAGTGTTAATTAGCATACTTGCAAAATCTTTGTAACAACCCCTCAAATGAACTGTCCATTAATAATAATAATAATAATAATAATAATAATAATAATAATAATAATAATAATAATAACAATAATAACAATAATAATAATAATATTAATAATAATAATAATTCATATTACATATCTCACTTTTTTCCTGAAAGAATTTCTTTAATTTTTTTAAATGTTTGCTTTACCTTCAGTTGTTGGTATTGCAGTACACAACAAAGTTAGTCCCCCCCCCCCTAAATTTTCAAAATTTAAAATTTTGTTGCTTAACTTCACGAATCATATTGTATACAGAAAACAATTCATCAGGCTTTTGAGTGATGGGTGCAATCTTAAAATGGGTACATTTGACATCCATACTTCCTCTGGTAGGTCTTGATAACTTCGTGTTTTCAACGTTCATATTTAACATCATAGTGGCTCCATTCATTTACTAAACGAGACAGTAGACCAAGTGAACAGCTTCAAATAGGCCTACTTGGGATGTACTATAAGCAGAAATCTCAAAAGGAGAATAGCAATGACAAAGGAAGCTTTTAATAGAAAAAGGACTAAGGAAGAGACTAGTATTTATGTATTTATTTATTCACACTGCAAATGGGTATATACCCAGTGGCAGTGGTAACTAATTACACTCAATAATGAATTAATAATAATAATAATAATATTAATAGTGAGATGTTTTGTTGGAGTGTGGCATTATATGGGACAGAAACGTGGACATTACAACGAAGTGCAGAGAAGCGGCTAGAAGCATTTGAAATGTGGATGTGGACAAGAATGGAGCGTGTGAAATGGACAGACAAAATAAGAAATGAAGCTGTGTTGGAAGGAGTGGGTGAAGAAAGAATGATGCTGAAACTGATCAGGAAGAGGAAAAGGAAATTATTGATTGTGTCACTGGCTAAGAATAAACTGCCTTCTGAAGGATGCACTGGAAGTAATAGTGAATGGGAGAAGAGCTCGGGGCAAAAGAAGATATCAGATGATAGACGACATTAAGATATATGCGAAGACTAAGAGGAAGGCAGAAAATAGGAAAGACTGCAGTGAAAAACCTGGTCTTGTTTAAACAGTATATGTATGTGAGTGTGAGTGTGTATATGAGTGTGAGCGTGTATGTGAGTGTGAGCGTGCATGTGAGTGTGAGCGTGTATGTGAGTGTGAGAGTGTATGTGCTTGTGAGTGTGAGCGTGTATGTGAGTGTGAGTGTGTGAGTGTGAGCGTGTATGTGCTTGTGAGTGTGAGCGTGTATGTGCTTGTGAGTGTGAGCGTGTATGTGCTTGTGAGTGTGAGCGTGTATGTGCTTGTGAGTGTGAGAGTGTATGTGCTTGTGAGTGTGAGCGTGTATGTGCGTGTGATTGTGAGCGTGTATGTGCGTGTGAGTGCGAGCGTGTATGTGAGTGTGAGCGTGTATGTGCTTGTGAGTGTGAGCGTGTATGTGGGTGTGAGTGTGAGCGTGTGTGTGAGTGTGAGCGTGTGTGTGAGTGTGAGCGTGTATGTGAGCGTGAGCGTGTGTGTGAGTGTGAGTGTGAGCGTGTATGTGCTTGTGAGTGTGAGCGTGTATGTGAGTGTGTGTGAGTGTGAGCGTGCATGTGAGTGGGAGTGTGAGCGTGTATGTGCCTGTGAGTGTGAGCGTGTATGTGCGTGTGAGTGTGAGCGTGTATGTGAGTGTGTGTGAGTGAGCGTGTATGTGAGTGGGAGTGAGTGTGAGCGTGTATGTGAGTGGGAGTGAGTGTGTATGTGAGCGTGAGCGTGTATGTTCGTGTGAGTGTGTATGTGAGTGTGAGTGTGTATGTGAGTGTGAGTGTGAGCGTGTATGTGAGCGTGAGTGTGTGTGTGCGTGTGAGTGTGAGCGTGTATGTGCGTGTGAGTGTGAGAGTGTATGTGAGTGTGTGTGAGCGTGTATGTGAGTGTGAGCGTGTATGTGAGTGTGTGTGAGTGTGAGCGTGTGTGTGAGTGTGTGTGAGTGTGAGCGTGTATGTGAGTGCGAGTGAGTGTGCGAGTGTGTATGTGTATGTGAGTGTGTGTGAGTGTGTATATGAGTGTGATAGCGTATGTGAGCGTGAGTGTGTATATAAGTGTGTGTGTGAGTGTGAGTGTGTATGTATGCATGCACGTATGTAGGCCTACGTATAATCATTTACTTATATTATCAACTTTATTTTTCTATTAGCTATTCTATTACTATACATTGTAGCCAGAAGTTAAATATTCGTCTTGATATTCAGATAACTTTCTACTTAAAACCCTCCTGATCACTGCTCTGCTAACTCGCACACTTGAGCATGGTCCCTGTTTTCCCTTAACACGGCAGTTTCATAATTTAGATAATGCTCAGAGCGTCGCTGCAATTAGTCCTGGGCCGCCTTCCCGACAGCTATGCGAAGCTGGAGGTGACACTCTTCTTCGCTCGGTTTTGTTCAACTCCATTCTCTGTCTCAATTTCTTAAGCTGTAAGAATAACGACGGATGAATTACTCCACAAGCACTACTTTCTTTCGCTTCTTAACTCTGAGCATTTAATGGGGAAAATACCTTAATGAAAAACATAAAAAGAAATGTAAAATACTTCCTTTCCTCACTATTAAGCACAAATATATTTTCTGGATTTCGAATTCGCAAATACGTGCAGTGTAGCGAATGTTTTGCAGTATGTACAATATGAATATATTTTAAAACACTGGCGCTTCTATTGATTACCAAGGCTTTTAAAAATAAAACAATTGCTTCTACACAAATATATAAAGTTTATTAAAACACTACTGATAAAATAACATGGAATGCTGGAGGTCATAAATCCACCGGAGACTACTCTTAACAAACAAAAAATAATCACCCTTAGCAAATAACGTCAGAGTTTTTACAGGAAATTATGTTTCTAAGGACCATTTTGAATTAATTTCTGATATCCCATATACTGTATAGTACGTCCCGTTCGAAAGTCCTCCATATCCAGAAGAAACATTTCGGGTACAACTGTTGGAAGACCTAGTATAAAATTATTTTAGCAGAGAAAACTAGGACTAAATTTACCTTGTAGCCTTAATATTACTTAAAAACTTTTTTGCCATAATACAAAATCAAGAGGGTTAATACGTAACGTCCTTGCAGACCAAGTTATGGCCACCTAAAGTGTCAAGATAATCACAATGGATACATACACAGCGTTGTCCAGTGATCGTAACTGCGTTTCTTAATCCATGTTTTATCAAGTAAATTATTACCCCTCTCGAAAGAAACTAAGCCACACCAAACACGAACTTTTAAGTCACCAAATCCTTCTTCGTTGCTTGAAAGTTATTTATTTAATAACTTATGTAGGCCTTACGCAATTCTGTGTGTTAAGGCCAGTTTTGTGTGTCGTGAATACGTCAATAAGTTCGGTTGAACACTAGGGTGCCATCTCAGAAAGTCGACTGACACTTTTTCAGGAGAGTTTTGTGGCGCCTACAATGTCTAAACTGCACGATTTATCCCAATGAAGTAAACGACGATACGTTGTAGTTTTAACAAGAATAGTAGCAGTTCTAGTACTGGTAATAGTAGTATCAGTGCTATTACAGATAATAGTTGTAGTTTTAACAACAATAGTAGCAGTTCCAGTACTGGTAATAGTAGTATCAGTGCTATTACAGGTAGTGGTTGCAGTTTTAACAACAATAGTAGCAGTTCCAGTACCGGTAATAGTAGTATCAGTGCTATTACAGATAGTAGTTGTAGTTTTAATAACAATAGTACAGTTCTAGTACTGGTAATAGTAGTATCAGTGCTATTACAGGTAGTGGTTGTGTTTTAACAACAATAGTAGCAGTTCCAGTACCGGTAATAGTAGTATCAGTGCTATTACAGGTAGTGGTTGTGTTTTAACAACAATAGTAGCAGTTCCAGTACCGGTAATAGTAGTATCAGTGCTATTATAGATAGTAGTTGTAGTTTTAATAACAATAGTACAGTTCTAGTATTGGTAATAGTAGTATCAGTGTTATTACACGTAGTGGTTGTAGTTTTAACAATAGTAGCAGTTCCAGTACTGGTAATAGTAGTATCAGTGCTATTACAGATAATAGTTGTAGTTTTAACAACAATAGTAGCAGTTCCAGTACTGGTTAATAGTAGTATCAGTGCTATTACAGGTAGTGGTTGTAGTTTTAACAACAATAGTAGCAGTTCCAGTACTGGTAATAGTAGTATCAGTGCTATTACAGATAATAGTTGTAGTTTTAACAACAATAGTACAGTTCTAGTATTGGTAATAGTAGTATCAGTGCTATTACAGGTAGTGGTTGTGTTTTAACAACAATAGTAGCAGTTCCAGTACTGGTTAATAGTAGTATCAGTGCTATTACAGTTAATAGTTGTAGTTTTAACAACAATAGTAGCAGTTCCAGTACTGGTTAATAGTAGTATCAGTGCCATTACAGATAATAGTTGTAGTTTTAACAACAATGGTAGCAGTTCTATTACAGATAATAGTTGTAGTTTTAACAACAATAGTACAGTTCTAGTATTGGTAATAGTAGTATCAGTGCTATTACAGGTACTGGTTGTAGTTTTAACAACAATAGTAGCAGTTCCACTACTGGTAATAGTAGTATCAGTGCCATTACAGATAATAGTTGTAGTTTTAACAATAGTAGCAGTTCTATTACAGATAATAGTTGTAGTTTTAACAACAATAGTACAGTTCTAGTACTGGTAATAGTAGTATCAGTGCTATTATACGTAGTAGTTGTAGTTTTAACAACAGTAGCAGTTCTAGTAATGGTAGTTGTAGGGTCCGTGCTATTACGCGCGGTATTTTTAACAATAATAGTAGACATTTTAGTGCTAACAATTGCGTCAGTGTTGTTCTACGTAATGATTGTAGTTTGACTAGTTCCATCGTTTCAGTAGCACTACTACTAGCAGTTTTAGTACTGTTAACAATGACTATGTAGCAGTTTCATTTCTAACAATGGTTGTGTTAACTTTGGTGGCTGCAGTTGTACTATTCCAGTCCTAGTTGTAGGATTACAGATGCAGTTACAGTTTCCAATATGAAGACATGGAAAATTATCCCTAATACACATTAACCGGCCTCGCAGATCCTTTCTGAATCACTCTGAACGCTAAATTGCAAGCGACGCGATGTGGCCAGTCAGAGAATCACAGTCGTCGGTCAGAGTGAGGAGCTAAGACAATAAGCCAATCAGAAGTAAATGAACTGCAGAGAATCTTCCATCTTGCTACTTTACTTCCAAAGAATCCTCTTAGATGGGATTCTTAGCGCTTAGGCCCCCTTACATACTAAATCCGTCTATCAATATGGACTGTCTGGTGATTCGGACTTGTATGTATCACACGCAGGACATGGTGGAGACTTCGGTAATCATCTTTAGTTTCTTGCTTGTGGAGACTGAATAACGCGGAATGTAGCAACGATCAGAATTTATGACTGGAAGAGAGAAAACCAAAAGGAAGCATATTTAAAGGCTCAAGTACATTGCGTAATATAGAAGAGTCTTATTTCAAAGTATTTTCTATTCTCTCTCTTTCTCTCCCTCTCTCTCTCTATTATTTTATTAAAGCCTTGAAACAAAATACAGAAGCGTTCATTTAGCCTATTCCAATTCAAATGCATTACAATTTAATGAATACATTTTTTTAAATGTAAGTAGTATTACACCACTTTGCTGTTAAAGTGCGGTGCAAGCTGTCAAGAAGAAAGAGAGAATAATTACAGTACGATTTTATGTACTAGAAAATTTTAATTGTCTATCTACGGGTTATTCCATTGTGATGGTTGTGACATTTTTACTAAAATCCATGAAATAAAATATGTTTAAATAATAAAACATTTTAAATTTCTTCAAAATTTGTTTCTACAGTATTTACAGAAGCACTTTAGAATCTATAAAAGAATATTATATAGATACTGTAGATCCTATAAAACATACTTTTCACTTTTTTGTGACGCTTGTGACCATTTCTTGACGAGAAGTTCCCTCCGACAAGAGTTCTTAAGAGATATCTGCGAAGTTTTTGGATAAGTAATATCAACTTTTTTCTTCGCGATACATTACATTTTACTTCTATTTCTTATTTCCTTCTTCTCTCTGCATTTGTTTCTTGTATATGTCTATTTCTATTCTGGTGGTGTGGTGAAGAAAGCCTGATGGCTTTAACTCCACCAGATTAATTAAATAAATAAATAAATAATATAATATAATAATTAGATATTAATGCATAAGGGTTCATTCACAGGTATGAATGACGCTCTAGTTCTTGAGTACTTTTTTATGTGACGGTTGTGACAGTGTATGGATTTTTCATTATATACCATCATATATGCATATACAGAGTGTCCCAAATTAATGTACACACTCTTTGAAATACTATTGCACAGCAAAGAAATGAGATGGAAATACGATTTATGCGGTTTATGATTCAGATAAAACCACAAACACTGGAGGAACTGACAGTTTAGATTGAACATGCCTGTAATGATATTCCATTAGCAACAATCCAGTTGGTATGTCGCTATGTTGTACGTCGTTTTTGGGAGTGTACTGTGGCGGAAGGGGGCCATTTTGGACATGTAAGGGCTTAAGGAATACAAAACCGCAAACATCGTATTTCTGTCTCATCTCGTTGATGAGAAATAGTGTTTCAAAATGTGTATACATCAATTTGGGACACCCTGTATGTAATTATACATAATAATGTATATTTAGTACTTCTAATGAAATGTATGAAAAATATTAGTACCTATGTTTTGTGTGACGATTATGACATTAACGCCTATTAGCTATGCGAAAACAAATGTAATTAATATATTTAGCATACAAATATAAATAACATGTAACAACTTCCTCCAATAATAAACGAGAAACAATGCTTGTCTTAAAAACAAAAGAATGGTGAGTTGCAAAGCACTGTTTAGCCAATCAAGGAAATAATAAATCAAGACATTTAATTTTACCCATTATTTCAATTACAAAATCTGGATTATTACAGAACACACAGTATTTGGTTGTTACATGTCAATAGCCATAAAATTAATTATTATTTGTCAAAATCCACAAAAAAAAAATTAACTTCAAAATTTTGGTGGTTATGTCAAAGTTTACATAGAATGACCCCTAAGCGTTAAATAATTATTCAAACTTTGTACAATTAATTCCAATTTTTGCAGGTCTAAACGAACGTCCTGGGCCTATTAGACCACAGATAACCAGAACAAGACGCGCTTCCTATGTAACACGAAGTATCATCCCAGAAGAACGTCCTGGCTCCGTTAGAAGTCAATCCTAGGAACACGTCATGGTACTATTAGACCGGAAGTATAGGCCTACAGTACTGGTATTGTAATAGGCCTATAGTCTACTCGTCCTATATTAAAGAGCCTAACCTACATTTTTGTTGTTATCATCATACGCATTATCATCAACATTTTTATTTATTTTGTCCTTTAATTACAAGTCAAATCCAGTAAGATTAACTTCAATATTTAATTCAAAATAAACAATTAAAGTATTTTACAACCACATGACCAAGAAACCTCAGATATCCACTCTCACTGACCTCAGTTCAGTCAAGCTACCAATTGAGCTATCTCGCTTTAGCTCTTAAATAAATACATGATAGAATGAATCATACAAGAAGACGTGGCTAACTCAAAAGAGTCTCAATTAAAACACTTCTGCACCGGTGGAGACTATGTTAACACAAACGTAAGGAGAGTTTTTCATCATCTACTTCTCGTACCTGGACATTAAAGACACCACAAAGGCTGGGTTGGCTTCCACAGCTATAGCTAATGGGATGGATTTGCATTTATTAGAGCAGACGAAGAAGGGAACGAAAGAAAGACGAGAGGGAAGAAAGGGGGAAAGGTTTTTGACCGTGCACAAAGAGAATGTCTTAAAAAGGAGGAAGGGAAAGAATCTTAAACAGGCAACAAAGAGAGAGAAGAAAACGCAGAAAAAAATCAATAGCAATATCTTCAGTTAATGGTAGTTGTAGCACCACCTCGAAGCCATTACGACCTCTACCGTTCCGATGTTAATGTACGCCTTGGTACTAGACCACGGCTTGTATAATCGCTGTAGAGGGTGGTTTGGAAAGGATCCCAAGAATGAAGAACGAAACATCCCCCGCGGCTTGCAACAGACATCTCTCAAGCCAAGTGTGTGAATTAAGGCGCTACCCACGCGGGGAGACAGGCTGAAGGAAACCGTAGTCTATTGATTTCGTAGTTTACCTTAATTATTTCTCTCTCAAGCACTGAAAGTCTGTTGCACGTCACGAGGTATGGAGGGAACCCACGACTCTTATGACTACGACGTAGGTTGCACACAGGGATGGACGCAGGATTTTTTTTTTTTTTTCGGGGAGAGATTTGAGGAGAAGTAAAAATGGAGTAATGAGAAATAAGTTTATATACTCACAATTTATTTCCGAGTCACAAACATTTACAAGTTGGCCTGAGTAGCGTAGTCGGTATAGCCTTCTGTGCTCGAAGTTACGGATTCTACCCCAACCCAACTCGATGGATTTAAGTGTGTTTAAGTGCGACAGGCCTCATATCAGTCGATTTACTTGCATGTAAAAGAAGTCCTGAGGGAAAAAATTCCGGCACACCGGCGACGCTGATACAACTTCGGCAATTGCGAGCGTTGTTAAATAAACCATATTTTTTTTTTTTAATTTTAACATTTACAATGACTGCAATACAAAAACAATGACAGAATGACATTTGCAGAAGAAGGCGACGCGGCTTTTTAGACATTTCATCCAGTACTTCATGAGCTTTTACTTCTACATTTTTATGTATATACATCAAGGCCAGTTCATTTAATGTCTGCTCCCATCGTGCTCCTCAAGTAAGTCTTCAAGTACCGCAATGTTGAGAACGACCGTTCTGGTGTTGCTGTAATTACAGGCAATGTGCAGAAAAGTTTCAGCGCCTTGTGAGTGCAGGGAAAAATAATTTCATTGCACCTGTTCAAAGATGATATAAAACAGTAGGTATGAGGTGAAGATTTTTCTGATCAAGGAAATTTCTTCTCCACATCTTCAATTCATTGAAGAAAGACTCTGGTGATGCATCAACATCATTGGGCCACTGATTTACTACAGCCTGAGCAGCAGTTTCTAAATCTTCATCTGATGCTCACACTATGTTTTTAGGCAGAAAAGTTTGTATGGACTTTAGGATTCCCTTATGATTTAAAAACCTGTCCTTGAGCTGACCAATGAAATAGTCTAAGAAGAGAAGGAAAATTAAAACCCTAAAATACTCTTCATGGCTCTCTGTCTTGAAGTAAGAACGCTGTGTTTGTCTTCCTGCAGTTCTTGGAATTTAACACTTTAGCAAAGAGAATTTACGTGGAAAACTCTCTAATTCCTATGTACATTCACGAATTAAATTTGATATTATTTTTGTTTCTTGTTTCGTATTTTCTCAAAATTTCGGGAGGGGACATATCCCCTTAATCCCCCTCTTGCATCCGCCCCTGGTTGCACATATAAAACTGCTGTACGTATCTCAATGTATCAGCTATATCGATACACTGGAAGGTCTTCGTAAACTGTCGAGTTTTTTCCCTTCTTCCCTCTTTTTGTTCCATCAATAACTACACTACCAACATCTATCTAGATATATCTATAAATTTATACATGCTCCATGGTTCATCCATCCATCTCTCCATCTATCAATTCATCAATTTTTCAGTTCTCCGACCAGCAATGTATCAGCACAGTCTAATATCATACAGTCACGAAGCTAGAGGTAATTTTTTGCATTTCTCGTGATGCAGTGCTCCGAGCGGTTAGCAACTGAGAGTACTGGGAACAATAGACTGTGCCGGTACTATTTCGCATTGTCTGTGTTAAGGTGATAGTAGCGATCCTAATGGCTAGCAACTAAAGTTCAACTATCATTGGATGCATATTCCCTACGTACAGGGGCGGCCCGTCCTTACGTGCTACATTGCTATAGCACAATGATAATTTTTGCTCAAATAATGTATTTGTAATACCATAGTATTTGATCTGTCATTTGACAATTGCCGGTGGTTATGTTCATGACGCATTATAAAGTGTTTAGTCTTCGCTCTTCGCTCTTCGGTGCCTCAGGGGGTTCGTTGTGCTACTCTAAACTCCACATCAGAATGTAGACAGTTATGCGCAAGTGCGAAGCTGAAATCACTGCTCTGATTGGCTATTTTTACGCGGGAAAGTGCTGTAGTCAGCTTCAGCACTACACAGCTTGAAGATTGCAAAAGTAAAGCGTAACTAAAGAATGCTTGTTTGTGGAGGAACTCGGAACTATTTACAATATATTTGGTAATTCAAGTGTCCGACTGCTGCTGCCATCTACCTATTGAAGTTGCTGTCAACAGCTATACTACACTAAACAAAAGAGTGTTCCAGATACAACTTGGATTTCTATACGGAAGACCTGACTTCCGAAATATTGATGGCTGTTCAATTGTTACAATACATAGTCTCCAGCAATTTACAGGATTAATTCTGTGAAGTAACGAAGTTGTTAAATATTTTGGTTAAAACACCAATGACCACTGCTGAGCCAGAAAGATGTTTTTCTTGCTTGAAACGCATAAAAACGTTTTTAAGAACACTATGTCCCAGGATCGTCTCACTGCTCTTGCAATACTGTCAATAGAAAAGAATATGATGTCCAAAATGGAGAGGTTTAACACCAAATGACAAGTTCTGCAGTACGAAAGAACGTCGTATGGACTTCACATTGTATTTCATCACTAGGCGAGACTCAAATTAAGATAAATACATATACTGTAAGTGTAGGCCTATACAGTAGACCTATACAGAGATTGTAGCACATTCATTATTTTGACCACTACTGCCTACGTATTGAGCTTATTTACTGTATGTACTAGACTGTATCAGTCTCTCCGATTATCAATTTATCAGTCTCTGTAACTATGACACTCCCTGCCTTTCAATTACCAGCCATTAAACAGTCCCTCCGAGTATCCAATTATCAGTCTCTCTAACTATGAATCTCTCTGACTTTCAATGTTACTAGTCACCAATTTGCGCAATGGAGAAGGAAAGGAACTGACCATCCCACCACATTATCTTCTGGCTTAGTTTCCTCATGAGTAATCCCTTATTGGTGTCACTTGTAGGGTTCAAACCAGTCTTGGGACTGCTGACTAGACATACAACTGATCTTCAATTACCAACGTTTTAGTCCCTTGGAGCATCAATTTATCAGTCTCTCCACCGGCAATTTATCAGTCTCTGCGACTATCAATTTATCAGTCCCCCCTCCCCCATCATCAATTCATCAACCTCTCCGAATATTAATTTATCAGCTCCTTTAACTATGAGCCTTCCTAACCTAAAATTACCAATTTTTCAGTCTCTTCGACTATTGATTTGGTAGTCTTTTTGACTATGAATCTCTCTGATCTTCAATTAGCAGCTTACAAAAACGTTCTTCACACTTATTACTCGTTCAAGGTCTCATGGAGCCTGAAATATGCATTTCCGACCATTGCATTGGTTCCCTATCTCAAAATACTCAGATCACAGTCCTCTACCATCTGTAGAATTTTGACCCTGAAGGTTTGAGACACCCTGTATTTTCACAATTTTATTATTATTTTTTTTTTTTTTTGCTTATGCTTTTTTAATTGGTTACTTTATAATTATTTATCATCTACTAGGCCTATGGTTACCTAGTGCCTGAGTGAGATGAAGGTGATAATGCCAGCGAAATGAGTCCAGGGCAGCGCCGAAAGTAACCCAGCATTTGCTCTTAAGGGAAGGAATTATGACTTACAGGAATGATCAAATGTGTGTCAAAATTAACATTTTATTTTTTAATTTTTAGCACAGGTTCCTTAAAAGCCATAAGTACCTAAGTAAGCTTAAAATACTTCATATAACTTATTGACTTCATTTGAGCGAAATTTTAAGGTCGTTAGGAGGAAAAAACTTGCTTTCACGACGTTTTTAAGTAGCCGCTGCGCTCCAGTACCCTAGTTATGTATCCCGACCCCAGTGGTCGAGCTACGAGCCCCAGAGGCTCAGAACTTAGGGTTTTAATAAGTGCATAGTAATATCATATAAGGGTTTTAATAATTTAATGTTAATATCATAAGAATTATTCTGGCCAGACATATAGTCTGTAGTTTATCATTAAGACAATAACCCCTGACTTGAAGTCATGCGTCTTATCACCTCACGAGGGTACGAGTCACAGTTCACCCTAGCTGGACTCAAATAAGATGACATCCCATCACGGGGACATGACGTCAATATGCAACGTCATTCTGTCAGACCATGTAAGCTTGACACGTGACCCAAGCCTGGGAGAATTGAATAAAACTGAGGGTTTTGAGCCACTCGCCCTCTTTCGTTTAGTTGTCGTCGGAGTTGTAATAACCGACCAGCAGGCTTCACGTATCAAGTCTTGGGTTCAAACCCTGACTTAGTCCCTAGCTGACATGTAGTTCAGATTAAGGGAATTGTACACCACAGAACCGGCAATTCAGGATTTAAATAAATCAAGTTTCATTAAAACTGGCTTCTCATTTCGGTGAATAAGATATCACACAGCGCGACGTGAACCAACGGAACCGTGGCTTCAAGTTCGCGAAATATAAATACTTGTTAAGCTGCAGAAACTTAACTCCCTTTACTCTGTGCTCAAACTTCTCCATTGAATATCCGGAGTTTGTTCATTTTACACTTTTCAACATTTAATATGTAATATCTCAAACAATAATAGAAATAATTGAATAAAATTCTCACATTATACATTAATAATTCGGTAAGAGTAAATTGTCAAATTGCAAATTAAAGAAAAAGTGAAAATGAGACGTGCAATTTTCTTTCTGTTCATAAAAATGCAAAATAAAATAAAAATATAAAAATTTAAATTTCTAAAAATCAAACAAAATTGATTATCAGTCTTTTAGCTTTCATTTAAGACAAGACTTGTCATTCTGTGATACTCTTGAGAGCAGATATATAATTTTCTTTATAATACTGCATTTTTTTCATTTTTAATGTGTGTGACTGTACCATAGGTAGATAAGTAGATAGGTAGAACTTTATTGTCGATGGCATAATGTATGCATAGACATGATCAAATACAATATACAATTACAATTACAATTTAATGTAAAATAAGTCAAATATAAAAAAACATTATTCATTTCGTGGGCCCATGCGTGCATCCTCAAGACTGTAGGGACACAATTTTATTAATTTCGTTTTTATATAATTCCTAAATTTGAGAGAATTTTTTGTATATTTGATGTCATCAGGCAAACTATTGTAGATTTTGATACCAAAGACCATAATATAGGTTCTACTAGTGTTTTTAAGATGGTGTGCTGGAATATTTAAACTATTTTTGTTACGAGTATCGTAGGTATGGAAGTCACAATTTTGGTGAAAATCAGACAGATTTTTATAAACTAGTTGTAAAACATTAAAAATATATAAACCATAAAATAATGAGAAAAGAGATTTCCTGTAGGTCCTTCCCTTTAACCAGTTGAGGGGAAACCCCGGGAAAAACCTCAATCAGGTAACTTATCCGAATTGATTTGAACCCGGGCCCACTCGTTTCACGGTCAGGCGTGCTAACAGTTATTCCCAAAGCGATAGACTTGCTGATGTTCAGAAACGATTTTCTTCCTGGCTGGAACACATCGACATCTCTTATTTAAGACGAATATACAAACGCGCGGAGATGAGCGAGCAGACAGCCAGATTAAGAGAAGGAACTGAGAGAGACGGACAACAGCTGTGGCTGCCCACAGCCCTCCCGGCTCTGGGTGACGCCTTGTTAGAAAATAAAGGCGAGGGCTTTATGCCGACCACCCCACCCCATCTCATCGGTTGCAGCGTGAAGGCGGAGTGACTGGGATGTAATGCTATACTTCAGTTGCCCCACAAATGTTTCTTAGCTTCACGCTGTCCCCCCGTATCATCGAATTTCCTTTAATTTAGAAATACACTATTAAAACATATGAAACTACTTGCCAGTTGTCTCAAGTGGGAGTACGACCTGAGATCTTCATTTAAAGCAGCCCGACAGTTGCTAGTTCATAGAGAACAAACATTTCGCGCTTAAAATATAGATCTACGAGCACAAGGCGAGTATTCGCACACTCCTGCTACATGATAAAGAAGGTTATTCTTATTATAGACAGCTGTTTATTATGGCATTTCTTATTAATTAATGCAATGCAATACGAAACGTCCTCATGAAATTTCGGCCAGTATATGGGACGCTTCCCCGTATATAGCCCATACTACAGAACGTCCATATGATAAAACGTCCATAAGGTCAAAATGTCCATACGGTGAAAATGTCCATACGACAGAAAGCCCATATGATAAAACATTCATGAGGTGAAAATGTCCATACTGTCAAACGTCCATAATGTCCAAGTTCAAAGGAAAATTCTGCTTGAGTAGAACACAATAAATTTTATTCCATAACTCGTACAAATAAGTTTTATTAATCATCGGGAACCGGAGCCCCACTTTTGAGATGGTAACTAATACTTATACTTAATATGAGAATTCCTCCTTTTTCTTTGTACCTGTTGTAGTTTCTCACAATCTGGAGAATTTGTCTTTGATTCGTCATATACGTTTTATTCACCGGCTCTTTAATGTGTGTATGCCCCCCTCTTTCTTGCAATATTTGTCTCCAAATTTCATTTCCTACGCGCTTTATACTCTGTATAAATCGACACTATGTAAATGCTTATCTGAGCCATCCCGCAAAAACCGAATGTTATGCAGGTTGCTGTTAGTTATCATTGCAGCATTACAAATTTTCTTTCCTTGCATCGCCAATATATTTTTGTCCTATCTCTATTAAAGTCATGATGTTGGTGCAGGTACCCACGAAAAGAAAGAAGTGGCTTACCCTTCTGTGATGGCACTAACTGAGAATTTCGTTCCATCTTCAAACATTTCAGTTTCGGTTAGTTCTGTACTTGAAAAGTTTTACATAGGTTACTATAACTACCATGAACAAGGATATACATAGTGTACATTATAAAGCTATGGACATTATGACTCTGGCCATTAGAGTGAAGTGGACATTATAGAACTATGGACAATTTGACTCAGGACGATTTAACATGGACATTTTCAACGTGGATATTATTCCATGGACATTTTGATGTATGGACATTATAATCCTGGACTTTATGTCTGGTAACCTATGGGACCGGTGCTCATCCAGAAACGTGATGCATTTGGGGAGCTACGGTAGATAGCGAAATCCGGTTACGAAAGCCAGCTATAACGGCTGGGGGATCATCGTGCTAACCACACGATACCACCATTCTGGTTGGATGATCGTCCACCTCTGCTTCCACATGTGGACGTGAGGTCAGCAGCCGGCTGGTTGGTCATGGTCCTTCAGGGGCTGTCATGCCTCGATTATTATTATTATTATTATTATTATTATTATTATTATTATTATTTAATACGAAACGTTCGCTGTGTTCCACGTGGGGTGACATTTTCGGGTTCTTGCTGAAGATTGTCCGATATTTTGGAGCTAAATTATCGATTCATTTTTAGCACGATTTATTTATAATCTTCTGACAGCGACTATTTAATAAATACAGAGTGGCGCAGATAAAAGTAGCCCGTGTAAGTATAGAGTAAATACAGAAGCGAAGTGCTGAAAAGGACTCGCCCTTTATAGAAGATATTGAAAGTGGCTCCCTGCAGCATCAATACACGCTGTGCACGTCTAAATCATGTTCAGATACATTTTGCACATATCCCGTAGCGCGCCACTTTTTAACCAAACCCTGTATTGCTCTCTTTGCCGGAAACTTGTCCCGAAAATTTCGGGTTTCCTTAATCGAACCTGTTCTCACATACGGTTCCACAATTTCCACTCTTACTTGTATCCAGTCAACAGACACGTGTAATACGACTGAGGAAATACTGATAGAAAGAATGCAAACAATCGATTACTGCATAAAATTGTCCATTGTTGCAGCTGTTTACTCATTTCGTTATGATATGATACGATAGAATACGATAATGAAATTTCAAGCAGTCAAAATATCGCATTCGCATTCAAACGGGAGGCGGACTACTTTTATCTGTGCCATCCAGTAGAATTAAATAGAAGGATAGTATTATACAGTATACTAGATAAATATGAATATTTAACTACAGATTACAATTATGTGGTTCCGAGGCAAAAGGTGATGACATTTTTTGGTGAAAATGGGATTTTGCGATATATTGTGCATCCTGATGGTATCTTTATAGTAGCAAAGGATGACACGCACATTTCTATTATTTTTCTCTCTAGCCGTTGTTAGGCCTACTAAGATTTTATAAGGTTATTTAAACTCTAAATACTCGCTCCTGAAAAATAGCAAAGAAATTACACATAACATTTTACCTTGGAATCACAGAATTTATCATCATACAAGTTCACGGCTTTGAAAAATGCAATTAATTCGTCCATGCTTTCGTTTTTTTTTTATTTTAGTTGATTATTTAACGACGCTGTATCATCTACTAGGTTATTTAGCGTCGATGAGATTTGTGAAGCGACATGATATTTGGCGAGATGAGGCCGAGGATTCGCCATAGATTACCTTGCATTCACATTACGGTTGGGGAAAACCTCGGAAAAAACCCAAACAGGTAATCAGCCCAAGCGGGGATCGAACCCGAGCCCGAACGCAACTTCAGACCGGCAGGCAAGCGCCTTAACCGACTGAGCCACGCCAGTGGCTCATGCTTTCGTGATCTCGGTACTAGACTCAAGTGATGTAGTCGGCACTAGTGTCCTGCGATGTTCAAATATGAGAGAGGCAACAAACTTCTCCTTATTTCATAATATGAAAAACCAATCTCAAGAAAAAATGTTATGTTTTATTTAACGACGCTCGCAACTGCAGAGTTTATATCAGCGTCACCGGATGTGCCGGAATTTTGTCCCGCAGGACTTCTTTTACATGCCAGTAAATCTACTGACACGAGTCTGTCGCATTTAAGCACACTTAAATGCCATCGACCTGGCCCGGAATCGAACCCGCAACCTTGTGCATAGAAGGCCAGCGTTATACCAACTCGCCAACCAGGTCGACCAATAGCAAGATCTGTGCTAAAATCCTTAAGAGGTTAAAACATGAAGGAGTGTGAATATTTGTATAACAAGATGGAACAAACACGACAGAACTCATTCTGCAGCGAATACCGAACTTCATACTCGACAAGCTTGAACCGAACACAGCGCCTGTAATGCACCACGCTCCTACCGCCTTCTATACCCCTAGGAAGGACCCGGTGCACAGTTTGGTAGGAGGCTGAGTGAACCTTGGGGCCGTTCTGAAAGTCTGACAAGAAAAGTCCCGTTGCCCCTCGAGATTGTGTTTGCGAAATCATCGTGCTGATTGCAGCTCAACTAAAGTATGTTTTTATATTCACTTAATCTGTTTACTATGCATTGTATATTTTTGTTTAGCACAACTGATGAATTGTATGTGCTGTAAATCGAATAGTATACTGTATAGGTCAACTGATGAATTGTTTAAGCTTATAAATTGAATTAATCTACTTCATATAAATTGTACAATTTTGTATAGCTTAACGAAAATAAGTTTGTAAATTGAACTAATTTGACTGTATATCTTTGTATAGTTTGGCTTTTAAAATGAATACTAATCTGTGTAGCTCTACTGATGAATTGTATATAGGCCTACTGTAAATTGAATGGTAGTCTGTATAGCTCAATTGATGAATTGTTTATGATTATAAATTGAATTAATCTATTTGATATTAATTGAACAAATTTGTATAGCTTAATGAATGTATGCTTGTAAATTGAATTAATCTGCTTACTTTGTTCTGTATATATTTGTATAGATTTGGCCGATGAATTGTATATGCTTTAAATTGAATAGTAACCTGTATAGCTCTATTGGTAAACTGTTTGTGTTTGTAATTTGAAGTAGTTTGCATGATATGTATTATCAATTTCTGTATATCACAACTGATTGAATTGTTTATGCCTTAAATTTAATTAACTTACTTGTTTTGTATTATACATATAGCTCAACTGATGAATGTTCGTTCGCGTTTGTAAATTTAATTACCTGATTGGCTATGTATTGTATATTTTTAGTAGAACCATCGATGTAGCTCAGTCGGCAGACTCGCTGGGCTGCTGATCCGGATCTGCGTTCGGGCTTGGGTTGGATCCCCCTTTGGTCTCAATTGAATGGTTTCTTCCGAGGTTTTCCCCAGCCGTGGGATTGAAGCCGGATGGTCTATGGCGAGTCCTTCGCATCAACCTCTTTGATTTGATTACCTGGTTGGGTTTTTCCGAGTTTTTTCCCAACCAAAAGGCAAATGCCGGTTAATTTTTTAGCGAATCCTCGGACCTCACCTCATCTCACTACCTCTCGCCAAAATATTGTAAAAAATTGCACAAAATTGTAAAAATTGTAGAAAATTACTAAATTGTAAAACTGTAAAAATTGTAATTGTAATATTGTAAAATTTTTTACTTGTTCCACATCTTAAAGCTTCATTGCTCATGTAAGATCTATGGAATAGAATGAATGAATGAATGAATGAATGAATGAATGAATGAATGAATGAATGAGTGCATGAGTGAGTGAATGAGTGAATAAATGAGTGAGTGAGTGAATGAGTGAGTGAATGAGTGAATAAGTGAATGAATGAATGAGTGAATGAGTTAATGAGTGAATGAGTGAGTGAGTGAATGAATGAATGAGTTTACCAGTACTCGTTGGATGATCGTTCACCTCTGCTGACGCATGTGAACATGTCAGCAGCCGGCTGGTTGGCGTTGGCCTACATACCGTACATGCAAAAAGAAAATGTAAGTTGTAAGAAACCCGTACCCAGTGGCCAAACCGATTGTGGACAAAAGTTGTTCCTATCCCCGGGCTATTGCCAATCTGCCAGTGTTCTTGTTTTATCGAAATATCACCAACTAATGACTTTGGGTATCTGTACCGATTCTCAATAGAAGTCACACACGGAATCCCAAGAGCCATCATCGTGATGTCGACGTCCTGCCTATTCATACTCGCCTATGTTTACAAATCCGTTTTAGGTAAGACCAGAATCCGCAGTACGCATAAGAAAGACTTCGCATATTCATGAAAATAAAGATCTGACAATAAAAGTAGGGTTGTACCAGTGTCTTGTCTATTTGAATGTAAACGAGGCAGAATTTAGAAAGCACACACTGCAACGCAACCAAATGTTCAGTAAACACAGGAGATGGGAGAAGGACGATTAATGGACAGGAACGAAGGAGGTGGGAGAGCAAACACAACGAAACGAATGCAAATGGTAGACGATCAGTCTGACTCTTCCTCCTATTTATCGACTCCACGCATTACACTTGCACCTTCAGTTCTACTTCTTATATCGGTCATCTGTTGTTTTATGTAAGCCAGTGATCGCCAAAAGCTGTGTCGCTACACATGCCCCTGCCTCCACCCAAGCGTAACCATGGCATCATATCCCCACCCTCTGTTTACAGCCTTCACTTCGATATAAGTAAAGATATTTATCAGCAGCGAACGTACGCATGTAATGTTACAAGTGTGCAGGATAATATGTTTCGATGCCTTTTCGAAAACAGATAATAAGTAAAAACTTAATTTTAAGGCGCATGGGAGGAAAAGTGTTTATTTTGTGCAGATGGCAAAAATTTGAGATACTTAATTTGTTGTAAAATTTTAAATGGCGTATAAAAGAACAATGTACGTTGTCATTATTTTTCTTGTTAAGAAGACTACCACGCCCTTACCTGTAACTTGAATATTTCATTAATAAACGAACAATAAAAAGTATCAGCTTCTATGTCCTAATCGGGGTAAAATACTTCGACGTTTTTTTCGACGTATGTAGTGTAATTTGAATATTTTATTAATAAACGAACAATAAAAAGTATTGGCTTCTATGTCTTAATCGGAGTAAAATATTGCCACGTTTTTTTTTTTCGACGTATGTAGTGTAATTTGAATATTTCATTAATAAACAAACAATAAAAATTATCGGTTTCTATGTCTTAATCGAAGTAAAATACTTCGACTTTTTTAAGTTGTAGTGTAATTTACAACTTCGTGACCAGCCTGATACGTTTTTCTAATTTCAAATATCTGCTGATGTAAAGTACACGTTCTATCTATGGTAAATAAGAAAATTAATTTAATTTATTTTATTAATAATACGAAAATAATGACTAGGAGGATAAAAAATTAACATGGAAAAAAGTGTGTATAGTTAATAAGTAGAAGAATATTATATTGCACTGTTATTCGCTGCATTGCCTGAGGAGATAACCACTCCACCCCTCTACCTGCGATAGTGGTCTGCGGGTTGCATTTCTGTTACGTCACAATTTCGTGGTGTTTGGCAACCACTGATGTAAGCAATAGCGAAGAAATGTCGCTGTTAGGAGTAGCCAGATATAACGAGCCCATACCTATCTTCCCTGCATATAGTTCAGAAACATTGGAAATATTAAATTCCAGAACACTGTGAAATACCCAAAAACCTAATTCTGGTCACAGTTCCCGTCATCTCATCTTTATGTTAGGAGGTGTTTTCTAAGTGATTCAATAAATAATTTGTGAAAGAGTATATTTTCCTTCTGGACCGCTCTCACATTATGTTACTAATTAGTAGATTAATATGATCCAATATTAAAATGTATTTTGTCTGACAACATGAAATTCATTGCTTTGACTAAACAGTTTAAGATTCAAGAGATCTAACCTAAAAATGTGTTTTGTTTGATCACGTGAAATGATTCGTATGAATTCCGAAAATGTATGCCCTACTTAAAATACATACTCCTAAGTCGCTACCATGTTATTTCCTTTCTTCGACATTTTAATAAAACTCTGAACACTAAGAAATATATTTCTGTCCATTAGTCACGTGTATGTTTCATACAAGTAGGTCTATAAGTTGTATCTTATTTAATTACACTTAGCCTACCTGAATACAGTGTTGAATTGAAATAATAACACAACACAACTAAATTATGTATTGATATTTATATTAATACCGGTATTACTAATTAATTATTAATTACGTTCAAATTTCACAATCTTAGGGACTTCCATTTCACATTTCCTTTACTGCAAATGAAAATTATTGCTGCCAACATAACAGTTAGAAAATAACTGCCAGTTGTTGTATTATGTAAATCAAGCTTTCAGGTATAACTCCCTGTAAAGTTGATTTGAATTATTTCGAGGGAAAAATTGTTCCGGGACCGGTTATCGAACCCGGGACCTTTGGTTTAACGTACCAACGCTCTACCAACTGAGCTACCCGGGAACTCTACCCGACACCGATCCAACTTTTCCCTCTATATCCACAGACCTCAAAGTGGGCTGACAACCCTCAAGCAACCAACTTCGAGTGCACACTAACTCTGTATGACTTTAATTGTGGTTTTCTGTTAACGAATAGTGACGTGTATTATGCAAATCAAGCTTTCAGGTATACACTCCCTGTAAAGTTGATTTGAATAATTTCGAGGGAAAAATTGTTCCGGGGCCAGGTATCGAACTCGGGACCTTTGGTTTAACGTACCAACGCTCTACCAACTGAGCTACCCGGGAACTCTACCCGACACCGATCCAACTTTTCCCTCTATATCCACAGACCTCAAAGTGGGCTGACAACCGTCAAGCAACGAACAATGAGTGCACACTAACTCTGTGTGACTTAAATTGTGGTTTTCTGTTAACGAATAGTGACGTGTATTATGCAAATCAAGCTTTCAGGTATAAACTCCCTGTAAAGTTGAGTTGAATAATTTCGAGGGAAAAATTGTTCCGGGGCCAGGTATCGAACTCGGGACCTTTGGTTTAACATACCAACGCTCTACCAACTGAGCTACCCGGGAACTCTACCCGACACCGATCCAACTTTTCCCTCTATATTCACAGACCTCAAAGTGGGCTGACAACTGTCAAGCAACCAACATTGAGTGCACACTAACTCCGTGTGACTTAAATTGCGGTTTTCTGTTAACGAACAGTGACGTGTATTATGCAAATCAAGCTTTCAGGTATAAATCCCTGTAAAGTTGATTTGAATAATTTCGAGGGAAAAATTGTTCTGGGGCCGGGTATAGAACCCGGGACCTTTGGTTAAATGTTGGTTGCTTGACGGTTGTCAGCCCACTTTGAGGTCTGCGGATATAGAGGGAAAAGTTGGATCGGTGTCAGGGTAGAGTTCCCGGGTAGCTCAGTTGGTAGAGTGTTGGTACGTTTAACCAAAGGTCCCGGGTTCGATACCTGGCCCCGGAACAATTTTTCCCTCGAAATTATTCAGTTGTAGTATTTGCCAGCACTCGAAATTCAAAACAATGTTGGTAAAAGAAAATTCAACCTGACATGTAGAAAATCACTATAATCCACTAGCATATGTTGGTGTAGTAATAGGGAAAAAATGTTTAGCTTTCACCCTTACAGCATTAAGTAAGCTGATCCAGACTGTGTGCTTTAAAAGCGTCTCCTTATGCATTCAAATTGCGTCTTGTAGTAGTAGTAGTATCTTTTCTTCGGCAATAATACTTCAGATAAATTAGTTTTGTGATGTACTATTCTCCAAATAATGACATCATCGTTTTATAATTAACTTTTAATTATCAATAGCAACGAAGTAAAGTAAGCGGGTTCGAGCAATACAGTTACGGAAAGCTGAAGGACTCTGTCTACGATAGAGGCAGTATTTGTCGGTAATTTCTCACCAGCTTTGAACTTCGACGGCGAATAATATTTACAATTGAATAACCCCCCGGAATAAAGGGTACATGGTGCATGGTTTTCCTACGTATTAGTATTTAGTATTTATTTATTTAACCTGGTACAATGAGGCCATCACGCCTTCTCTGCCCCTCTACCAGGGGATTACAACTATAATATTAAGAATAAAATTACAATTAATATTAAATTTACAATTACAATAAATTACAATAAAGATTAGAGTACGACAAGATTACCTGATTAATGAAAGCTAGACAATTTATCATAGAAGTTAAGAACAAAGAATATTTTTGTATTTACTGAATTACAAATTAAACCTACAATAACAAAATTCTATAGTGATGAAATTACCATATATTGAGATATTTTGTGATAGATTAAGAGAACTATTTACAAGAAACCATGTCTGAACGAGTCTCAATTACTGACCAAGTGCCTAGTAAGTTTGCGTTTGAATTCGATTTTATTTCGACAGTCCCTGATGCTAGCAGGTAGCGAATTCCAGAGTCTTGGCAGGGCTATTGTGAAAGAGGATGAGTATGAGGAGGTGCGATGGGATGGTATTGTTAGTATTGTTTCATGGCGAGAGCGTGTGTTCAGATTATGGTGGGAAGAAAGGTAAGTGAAGCGAGACGACAGGTACGAAGGAATAGAAGAGTTCAAGATTTCGAAGAGAAGGAGAAGTGAATGTAAATGTCTTTTCTTATCTGTTTAAGCCAATCTATTGTTCCCAGGGATGAAGTAATATGATCATATTTACGAACATTGCTTACAAAACGTACACACAAATTATGAGCGCGTTGAAGTTTCGTTTTGTTGTCACTGGAAAGGTCAGTCAGTAAAATGTCAGCATAGTCAAAAAACGTACTTAGACTCTTATTCTGGGAGAGGTATTAAATTACTGAAAACGTCTTTAAGAACTATTAACCGTCTCATCGATGTGTGAAGTTCGTCCACATCTACAATCTGACTTGCTGGCTCTACTTGGCGAAGGTTATTTTACGAACTTCACTACGGCCCTGTGTTCGCTTGTCAGTTGCAGCTTCTAAGAGATGTACTTGTTAACTTAGAGCAAGACGTTCGGTTTGGATTTGACCCAAAGTTTATTCACATGAGAACAAATTATCTACGGGAGGCCAAAACGCTATCATATTTTGTGTCCTGAGACAGACCAGAAGGTCCGTTTCAATATCTTGTAAAGAAAAGAAGCAAGGAAGGTTCGGTTTTTAGCTCATGAATTCTTACACGAAGTTCTCAAACATTACCCTCAATGGAAATAGAGATATCTCCAAATAAACTTATGTCACATTTTTACTTAATTAGGCCTAAACATTTTCGGGCCCCACCTCAATTTTAATTTTGTAGCTTTTACACAACATAAGACAGCTTTCATGCGAAGTGAATTTAGCACTACATGACAAGTAGGCCTAATAAAAACTAGCAGTATAGAAGAAGTATGGGTTTCATACGAAATACCTATCAAAACTGCAGGAGAAACCCATGAGGGTAGCTGCCATTAATTTAGGGTTGCCAGAAGACACAGCAAATTATAATGCATATTGTAAAAGTAATAATATTAATATCGGTAGTGAAGATAATGAAGCAACACTGGCCATTCACGAGCAATGGGACAAGTTTGGAGCCGGACAAACATGACAAGGACATCAATTTCCACTTCCGAACCGGGTCGGCTGAATATTTCACGTTAAGCTGTCTACTTACTTACTTACTTACTTACTTACTTACTGGCTTTTAAAGAACCCGGAGGTTCATTGCCGCCCTCACATAAGCCCGCCATTGGTCCCTATCTTGAGCAAGATTAATCTATTCTCTATCATCATATCCCACCTCCCTCAAATACATTTTAATATCTTCCCATCTACGTCTCGGCCTGCCTAAAGGTCTTTTTCCTCCGGCCTCCCAACTAACACTCTATATGTATTTCTGGATTAGCCCATACGTGCTACATGCCCTGCCCATCTCAAACGTCTGGATTTAATGTTCCTAATTATATCAGGTGAAGAATACAATGTGTGCAGTTCTGTGTTGTGTAACTTTCTCCATCCTCCTGTAACTTCATCCCTTTTAGCCCCAAATATTTTCCTAAGCACCTTATTCTCAAACACCCTTAACCTATGTTCCTCTCTCAAAGTGAGAGTCCAAGTTTCACAACCATAAAGAACAATCGGTAATATAACAATCCCAATCCGAGACTTATTTGAAGGATTCGTAACAAGCTGTTTTTTACGGTAATGAGTAAGCTGTCTACTCACATTTTTATATTAAATTTGATATTGATCGCATTTATGAAAAAGAAAACACTTCATGTTGCAGATCACTAAAAGGAAAAACTAGCACTGGAGGAAAATAAGGCAGAAACATTCACAGTTTTTCTAAATCCTATTGTGTTGCGTTTGTTCTGGCAAAATTTCAGAACTCTTCGGAATTAACAACAGCGTCACTCTACGCGGATTAACACATCAGTCTTTGGTTATTCGGATTTCCTGCTATCGACCGATTTGTATTTTCTGGTACATATTACTTTACTTTTATTCCTAAATATTTCGTCGAGTTGTAAAATGGTTCTACGCCAATTGCTGTTTCTAGATAGAACACGGAACGCCAATTTATGACACTTCCATGAATACGAGTGCTCTTTAATGTTGCAAATATCCTTTCCCAGGCCCACGGTCGAACTGGCTCCGTCATAACACAAAGAGCCATTTCACGAACACAGAACATCACACAATACAACAGTAAGCAGGCTTTTAACCGATTTTAACAATGGAAACTTTCTAAAACAACAGTTCACTCAGTGAAAAGAGGAACGCATCACTGAAATGTAATGTCGTTAAATCAAGGCCCGTAATCTAATTCCAGCAATTCGCAAGGCGGTCTCCGACAGGCCATTGATAAACTGCATTCAACCGTTCTGTTTTAGCAAACCGATTCTAAGAACAATCAACCACTACTGCAGACAGACCATGTTTACGATTCTCCCTCGTCAATCTAGCCATCGTCTGTTCGACAACTGTATATAACAAAACTACACACGATCTGATGTGGATGTCTGCCCCTTTGGCGAGGAGTGACGTAATTAAATCCTCAAGTGACATACCCCTATTTCCCTGACAAGCCTCCCTCAACAAAAGCTCGCCAGATGGTCCACTCCCTTGGCATGCTCCACAGGGACTGGATGCACGCAGCGTACTTACTGCTGAAGATTTGTTATTAGCTAATGGCTAATACTAGCTGTCCAAACACGAGAATAATTCATAACGTTCTGAAAACCATGTCCCGCTCTCACTTTGCTGGCGAAGGCAGATCGTCTTTTAGAGATGTTACGGACACAGCGGGAAAAGCATGGAGAGCATTACACTTTGTGATGAGGGTACTAAGAAAAGGCTCTGATAAATCCAAAGAGACTGCATATAAATCACTAGTACGTCCAGTAATGGAATATGAGATCCATATAGATTAGAACATATTAAGACATTGGAAAATATTCAAAAACGGGCTCTCAAGTGTTGTTGTCGGAAAAATTCACCAATAAAATGGGACACACTCAAGGCCAGGAGAACGCGAATTCGATTATGCGCACTGTTCAAAACATACAGAGGTGAGCCTGCCTGGAGAGAAATAAAAAATAGGTTGCAGCCGCCAAATTATTCTTCAAGGAACGACCACTCATATAAATTGAGGGAAAGAAGACAGAGGACGGACACTGGAAAGTTTTCTTTTCTCAATCGTACTATCAGGGATTGGAATGCTTTACCTGCAGACTTACTAAAGGCTTTACCAACAACCAAAAACGATTTAAAAATAGGCTTAAGGACTTTATTAATAGACGGTAATTATCCACAGTACCGGTATGTAAAGGATGTAAATGATATTTTGTTATTGAAGTGTTGTATCGGTGAAGAATTATGTTGTGTCAGTGAAGTGTGTTGTGTCAGTGAAACGTGTTCCTGTCAGGGAAGCTTTATAGTTTATAGTGGCAGTGCAAAGTATTTGAACAGTGAAATGTTTTTGAAGTGTTAGTGAAATCATGATAGAATCAGTGAAATGTGTCGTAGTTCCAGTGCAGTGAATGAGTTGACAGCGAAATGAGTGTAATGTGGAAAGGTACTTGTGCAGATATGAACATATCATACTCGTGGGTTTTAGTTCGAACTTAGATTTAAGATACAAATTAGATTTATTTTAAATGTTACTTTAAGTGATCGTGCTTCATTTAATTTAGGATATTCCCTATTGTTATTATTATTATTTGTATTAATTATTGGTATTATTATTAACCGTATTTTTAATTAATAGGCCTAAGTTTATTATTGTCATTATTGAGTGTAATTTGTTACCACTGCCACCGGGTATATACCCATTGCAGTGTGAATAAATATATACAAATTAAAATTAAAGCCGCAGAGCATAGAGCCGTTGGAGTTGAGCGCAACACTAGACTTGCATTTTGTAGTCATTTCTGTAAAAGTTGATTTCTTGAAGGTCCCGCCCCTCCTCCTTTATCGTCATCGGCATTACCATCGTCACTACAATAGAAATAACTGATAATTTCATCTCAGTTTTTAGATCGTTCTTCGGATTGTGCTAATTTTGATCTCTCCAGCCTCTCTACTGCCAACACTATCTCTATGCAGACGATCTTCAAATATACATAAAATTTCACATTGATGAAATAAATTATGCAATAACTAAAATTAATGACGATCTCGACTCAATTTGGACATGGACACGGAAATTTCGACTTAAACTAAATCCAGAAAAATCACAGTTAATCATTGTGGGCCATTCACGTTTGTTAAGCACTATTACCATACCAAATTTGTCCCCGATTAAAATATACGCCACCGAAATTCCGTTCAGTGAATCAGTTTAAAGAATCTAGGGGCCGTATTCATAGACATTTTTAGCGCGGGTTTCCGGTGGATGATCATCGTTTTTCGTATTCATAAACCAGTGTTAGCGATAATATATGATTTGAATTCTGTACTAGTAACCAGTGGATAGCCGGAGCTAGCTTAGTACGCTCGTAGCGCGTGCTGCGAAATGTCTATGAATAGCACCCTAGGTATTTAAGTATTTAATGGAGGCGTGGTGTAGATATTTATATGCGTGGTTCTCTTGAGTATTGGCTCGAGAGATAGTATCTTTCATTATTATGGAAGCAAATAACTTTCAGAATGTCTGGTATTCTTCATTGAAAATAAATCTGAAAAATGTTTATTTGAACGTCTAATGAACTTAGTTTGCAGCATTTGCTGTACAAGCCACTAGTAAAAAATATAATTATGTTTTCTGCAAATTTACTTAAGACTTTCTGCGGTGTTGCTACATGTTTCGAGCAGCGGATTTCCGGCACTGTTGGAATAATAAAGAAAGAAGGAATGGCCGCGGGTTCTCAGGGCTGAAGTTCCGGTGTTTTGTGACCGACAAGGTCATCAGGGCCGCCCATCTCACGGATTGTTTTCACAGATGAGAATTCTGGCAATTGCCTGCCGCGGTCGTTATGATCTTCAGCGAGGGGGAGGAGTTGGTAGGTCACGTGGGGTTACGTCAACACCAGCTCCCAACTTGACAGTTTCGATCACGCTGAGCTGCATCTAAATTGACATCTGCAAGATGGATGTTACAGCCGAGACGGAACTAAATATGGTATCAGAATTTACAAGGATACTACAGATAAAGTTCTCTAGAGGGGATGAGGGAGGAACAGTTACTCCCATGATCTTCCCTTGTCGGTTAGACTGTGATACTACACTACGCTGTGTGTAACATCTGTGCTGCATATTACGAACGCAGACAGCGAAATCAAATGAATACAATACAATCTTCCTATAAAAATCAATTTTGATGTCTGATATTTGCTATTGTAGGGATCAGAATATTGTTCCTGTTGCATGAAACAGTAATGGTGAAACTTTCGGACGCGGAGTTTTTCCTGATCATAGATTTGTTTAACCTTATTTACCCATTTAGAAACAGTGTTACTAAAACACGCAGAAATTCTCTGTACGTGTAATACGTGCTATACCCAAAAATAGGCTACCTGGTACGAAGCCGAGTCCACAGGCCGCAGGAAATCAGGAGCAGTCAGAGTCTAAAATCGTTTAAGCACACTCTACTTAGAAATGTTTTTAATGAACAGAACTAGACTCTTGCGGAACTTTCTAAATAGTCTTAAATGACCAAGTTGATATTTTTTCTCCTCTCTCTTCTTTTTTTTTTTTTCTTTTCCTTTTTTATTGTCTTGATATATTACTTAATCATTTGTATCTGTATGCCATTTAGTACGACTTTGCTAATCAACATTTTATGTCTTGTAACCCACATGTATTCTCCTATTAGTATATTAACTGTATAATATATCTCAATGAATTAATCGTCGAATTTATCTCGAGCATTCTAGGTCTTATAAATTGTGTGTTTGTGTTTGTGTGTGTGTGTGTGTGTGTGTGTGTGTGTGTGTGTATTCCCCTTATGTTATGTAACTGATTTTGATTATGTGTAATTTTCTACTTTATTTTATATTTTATGTAACCGATCTTGACTATTTGTAATTTTATATTATGTAACTGATCTTGACTATTTGTAATTTTCTACTATATTTTATGTAATTTCTAAGGTATTTTCTTTTGTGTTGTTTTGTAATCTAATTTTGTATTTCATGTATATTATTGAAACCTGGGTGAGTGGAAGAGAAGGCCTCATGGCCTTAACTCTGCCAAGCAAAATAAAACTACTACTACTATTACTACTACACCTATGGAGTAACGGTTAGCGCGTCTGACTGCGAAACCAGGTGGCCCGAGTTCGAATCCCGGTCGGGGCAAGTTACCTGGTTCAGATTTTTTTTCCAGGGTTTTCCCTCAACCCAATATGAGCAAAAGCTGGGTAACTATCGGTGCTGGATCCCGGCCTCATTTAACCGGCATCACCATCTTCATTCCATTCAGACGCTAAATAACCTGAGAGGTTGATACACCGTCGTAAAATAACCCCAAAAACGAGATACGATGCCGAAACTAATGAACTAGGTAATATTTATTTATTTTATTTATTTATTATTTAAATTTAAATATACAGAATACAGAATGTAATTACAACTATAGAAATAGAAATAGAAATAGAAATAATAATAATAATAATAATAATAATAATAATAATAATAATAATAATAATAATCCGTAGCGCTACAGCCCGTGAAGGGCCTAGACTGACCAGCCGGCTGCTGGCCTCACGCCCACATGTCGAAGCAGAGGTGGACGATCATCCAACCAGAATGGAGGTATCGTGTGGTTAGCACGATGATCTCCCCAGCCGTTATAGCTGGCATTCGCAACCGGATTTCGCTACCTATCGCAGCTCCCCAAGTGCATCACGATGCTGGGTGGGCACCGGTCCCATACACTGGCCGAAATTTCATGAGAAAATTTCTTCTCCCATGAGGACTCGAACCAGCGCGAATTCCGTAACGCGAGTCCTAGGAGGGATGCCTTAGACCACGACGCAAAATAAAATAATACAATCATATAAAAAAGGAGATACAGTGATATTAACAACATTTGAGGACCGAATGAGCAGCGCTCGTGTTCGGTCGCAGTTCAGATGTATTATTAATAGGCCTATAAGAGAATATACAAAAATGAAATAAAATACGAGTTAAAATTAAAATTACAGCTACAGTGAAATTATATAATATAATAGGCCTATATTAATATAAGAGGAATGTAGAAAGTGAAATAAAATAAAATAGGAAATAAAAATTAAAATAACAGCGGCAATGAATTTATATAATATAATATTAACAAAGAGCAGAATAATATCGTACGTGAATAAAGTAGGACAATTTATAAAAAAAAAGATATAACTTCCAAAATTATAGAATACAAATATAATATAGGCCGATTCATTTTAATAAATGAAAGTTGTAAATGTAACCATATTCCTGAGTAACTATTCACCCTTATGTGAATCAAGTTGTAGAACGTTGTGACCATGTTCATAAATGTATGAGAAATTCCTCCTTAAACCCAGTCTATTCATTACCTATACAGTCTGTTTCGCCCGCATGTCGAGCGTATTTTGCCTAACTTTAAAAAGCGTGGAGAAATTAGTGGAGAATACATTTTTATCTCTTGGATACTCTACGAGTACTATAGTCGCGACGCTGTTATTCCCGGCGTGACTCCTCCTCTTTGCTTACGTCTTAGGAAGTGAAGGCTCTATAAAGTCTAGGTAGGTAGTATAGTTCGCCATTTTTGTTCTTTCGTTGCCGAGCTACCATACGAGGAATCTATTTGCCACGCCGTTAAACATTATCATGTCGTAGCTCCTATGATGATAAATCAAACGCACTGTAATTCAGCAAATAATTGAGCGGCAAATAACGTCTTCGTGTGCTTTCTGCGAACGACAACGAAAGAGCCAAAATGGCGGGCGATTATATTAAGAATTTATCGAGCCTTAAGAAATGAATAAAGTCTTCCTCAGCGAATCACAAGATGCACACGTTTAAATGCAACGATAATGTTAAATGCAACGCGATTGGCTGCCGGAAATTACAGCGACGGGACATATTCTGTTCTTTTTTTATTTTCTATTTCGTTCCGACTAGTCAAAAAATATTTCTGGGTCTTCCTGATATGCCAACAAGTATAGAATTCAGTGTCAGTGGTAATAGGCTAACTGAAATATGGAAATGGGAGACAACTTAAGAGATATCAAAGCATTCCGAAAATATCGGTCTAGCAGTCATTTTTTTTTATTCTATTACGTTATTTTATGACGCTGTATCAACATCTAGGTTATTTAGCGTCTGAATGAAATGAAGGTGATAATGCCGGTGAAATGAGTCCGGGGTCGAGCACCTAAAATTACCCAGCTTTTGCTCCTATTGGATTGAGGGAAACCCCCGGAAAAAACCTCAACCAGGTAACTTGCCCCGACGGGGATTTGAACCCGGGCCATCTGGTTTCGCGGCCAGACGCGCTGACCGTTACTCCACAGGTGTGTACCCAACAGTCAATGTGTACACAGAATCGAATCGAAATTTCTTAGATGACAATCCGTCAGATGACAGAGATACTAAAGGGCTGTAATGGGGAGGTCGGATTTTGATTCCGAATGGTGCACGATCTTATGAAGGCCCAACTCGTTTTCCTTAAACTATGAATATAATATTACGTATTCAAGCACACAACGCGTAGTGTCCTCCCAAATTCCATTTTACTGTCATTCCGATAAAAAAAAAAGTCGAATTTTGATATAACCTTTTCGCTGTAAGAAAAATCCTAATGTAAACAATAGCACGTGATTGAAGTGAGGCTTCATTGGCCGCTGTTTGGCGCCATAGATTCTCAGTACCGGTACGTGTTCCCGCCCACTGTTGTACATTCTGTTTCATGTTAAACATTTCCCGTTACTCGTCAAGTAGGCCTAACCTCACTACTATGCATTCTTTTGCTTAGGAAACGTTTACTTTATAATTACCGTGATTAAAACTCACTTAACTTATTATATACATTTTAAGACTATTTGTTTTTCTCCGCTTTTGAGAGGGTTTCTACTCTTACGTTTAATAACCACACACACCGAGGATGTAGAAGCCATACTTCAGCACCACGTGCTTACGTGAACAACTACGAGCTCAAGTGATGCCAGCTTGTTACAAGAACATACTACCTCGGTTTTACTGTTTGTATTCATCCGCGTTAATAGCACGTAACAAAATATAAAAGTAGCTTTTCTTTTGCATATCGTTTTACATATGATTGAAGTTATATGTTTCATTTTATTTAACAAGTAGAATTTAATTTTTTATTTTCATACAGTATAATATAAGATTATTGTTTTCAAATACGGACTATATTTTCCTGCGTCGTGTGAGTGTTTCGACTGTGAGCCAATCACGGGTATGACAGGCACGTGCTTGTGTTTACGCTAGGATTTTTCTCACAGCGAAAACAGTATAAGTATGATGTTTAGGTGAGGGGTTTGGACTTTTTGCATTGCTGGTTGTGACAACCAGCAATGGAAAAGTCCAAACCCCTCACCTAAACATTAACAATCCACCATTGCTTTCCAACCCCTCATTTAGATCAGTATAAATATGAGTTGGACAGTTTTCAAGAGAAAACAGGAAGATACAAAGGTAATAGGAACAGAGCACAAGAGCAACGTGTTTAATTTCACATATATCACGATTAGATTAAGAGACTTGTTGTAAAACATGAACAGCGAACAAATATGACTCAGCGCACAAAGAAGATCAAAGTAAACAAACAAGCTGCTTCCCAGACTCTCAACATTTATCTTCTCCATGTGACACCCAATGGAAATAAAAGTGGAGTCGCGAGCGGAAACAATGCAGCGCTTCAAGTTGGACTGGATACAAGCAGGCGCGCCGTGCCGCCAAGACGTTGACCACCACCATTTGGCGGCGGTGGGGTCCCTCCTGTGTTTGGATTTGCGTTGTCGTGGGAATGGCATCATCCAGCGCCAGGGATGTCAACGCAACTTTTATTTTCCATCATTCAGTCAAGATGATTGTAAAACTTGCTGCAGTAGCTCTCGCGTACATTTTTTGTAAAGTCTTTACTTCACACCCCTTACAAAGCACAGAAGCTGCTTAAGAGAATCAAATGACAACGTTGGGACAACGCAGACGGAAACGATGTGAGCGGAGATGTGTCCCTTGCCTACAAACTGTGAGGGTTGAACCAGGATTTTGCATTTTTTTAAAATAATTTTTCGACCTTTCATTATCTATTGGTTATTTTTAGGAAATATTCTATTTTTTGTTAGATTTTTGCCCTTTTCTACTTTAGAACGGATCTTTTTTACAATGTAGTCGTAGTCTACATTCGAGAACCTACTGCACATTGCTTACGCAATTCGAATTGTCCTTATATTGCGTTAGTCTTGACTCCTGATCACGTGTGTTACGTGCTTCCCCTGATTCAACGCAACACAACAAGTACTGCAGTTGTAGTGGCAGTCAGCAATTTTTGTCACATACGTGAAGACATAGAAATGCTGAAAGTAAAGCAACCGGCGATCCTTCAAACCCGACATTCTACGAATGGCGATGACTCTCTACTGTAATGCTGAATAAGTGGTAGGTAGCCTCTATGTCTTTCAGTTCCTCCCAATATTTAAATGTACATTGTCATGATTTCGGAGACAGTTAATAATAATAATAATAATAATAATAATAATAATAATAATAATAATAATAATAATAATAATAATAATAATAAATAATAATAATAATAATAATAAATAATAATAATAATAAATAATAATAATAATAATAATAATGTTTTATCTTAACTGGCAGAGTTAAGCCATTCCGACTTCTCTTCCACTGAATGTCATATTTTAAGATATTTAAGGCGATTTTATAGGTCATTTTTCTGTAACTTTTAGGGCATCACCTCCCGAGCTCTTCTTATTACCAAACAATTATTTCTTGAATCACGCGAAAACGTCTATAAAATCATACAAACCCAACTTGGGACGGAATGTCTGAAAGAAAATGAAACTAGTTCCCGTAACGATGGAGTACCTCTCGAGATCTATTGCACTAGTCTCATTCCCAAACCCACACTAGCTGACTACACTAAGGTTCGCTACGTATCCAGGCAACCCCACTCGTCCTTAGGCCAGCCCTATTCGTGCTTCGCAGCCCGTGTTAGGGGAATGCTATGGAATGGAAAGATGTAGATGCCTAAAATGGGAAGACGAGAGAACCCCGACTAAAATCCCAACTGCGGCCTTTTCCGGAACAAGACAACCCAGTATTGAAATATATCGTCGGATACAAATGATATCCATAACAACTTTGAATAATTAGACTCAAGGCACAACCTCAGTCTATATATTATGACGTACATACATTAGAAGGTGAAAAGACTTGTAGTAATGAGAAAACAAGAATGCGGGCACGAACAAATTAGTTAACATAGTTCAAAGACTGTAATGCATCTCTTCACACAATATAGTATACAGATTTCATTTCATTTTTTATTATTTTATCAGTGAAGACCTGCAAACATATTTGTACAAGTAATGTAATCACACGTGTGCTTTTAATCATTTGACAGTAGGGTGCAGTCACACAAGAAATACACATTTATGTCCTAATTATGTCGGTTTTTATTATGTTTTTATCATATTGTATGCTTATTAATATATATTGTATTTTGGTTTGTAGAGACATATATACCTGTTAGTGATGATATTGCTATATAGAATGTTTTATCTGATGATGGTATGAAACCGACGAAAACGTTCGTACAATATTAAATAATGTAATGTAAGAACTTGCACCTTACATATATTAATAGTAAAGTCACTGACTGAAAATAAATATTCGTATTATAAGTGTCAATAAGTTATAGATTTTTCAATAAAAAAAATCCAGGTCTGATTGGGACTTAAACCCGGACCACTTGTGTGACAGGCTGAAGGTCTGACCCCTTAGCAACTGCAGAACTGCAGGCTAACTCACACTTGTGTTCACCCCTGGCACGTCTGCAGCAATATTCCGTCACAAGGGCCCGTAGCTGCCGCTCCATGTGGCGGGTCTCACACCGAGGTGTCGTGATCACAAGACCCATACCGCACGCTGGAACGTAACAGCACGGACAGTGTGGTTGCAGCATCCACACACACACATTCCTCCAGTTTGCTACTTTGACATTAATTGTAAAGCGAACTTGAATAAATATCCCATGAGATTCCCACTGTGATACACTGTAATAACATAATTAACGTCTTGATGAATCCTAGAGCATGTATCTGCAGTGTTTTTTCAACCATTCTTCTCTGATGTTGTAGTTCTGGATTCAAGCGTCGTAGATCATTTACGCTTATGAATAGAGCTAGGATTTTGATGAAACTGCTTTTTTCTAGTAAGCCAGAAACATAGCTGCTTTAGTATTTATATGTTATGTGATAAACTGAGTGTTTTAAGACATATTTGTTAGGGCATTTTTTTGCATTTTCTGCCTGTTCCAACTCATAACTTCATCTTTTGTTTTATTCCGTCATTTTTTAGGCATTTTCATATAATTTTGGCCATAAATCCCCATTATTAATGTAAAATAATGTTTATTTCCTTTGATAATTTCTTTACATATTTTTTCCATCAATACCCATTATTTTGTATAATATTTTAATCGTTTTTCTACACAAATATTGCCATTTTAGGGCATTTTTAAGGGCATTTTTTTAAAGATATTTGGGGCATAAATGTATTATTTTTAGGACATTTTTTCATGATTTATAGGTCATCAAAATCCTAGCCCTACTTATGAATATCAAAGAAGATATAGGGCTATTAGGAACAGCAAGAGATGATCTAAGATCACTACAGATCTCCGAGTACAAAACTCAGGAACCCATGTGCCACTCCCCCCCCCCCCCACCTCTTGCGATTCATTTTAAATATTTTAGCTTCCTATAAGCCGTATGACCCCAATGATAGGACTGGTCCTTTGGCATATAATACATGTGTGTAGTATACATCTTGTTTATTGTGTGATGATTTTGTTTCCTGAGATATTTCCATCACCCGCTTCTAGAAGTAATGCATTGAGCATTTTATATTCCATCCATCTGTGACGGCCACGTGAGGTTCGATCTCACGACCGACGGAGGAGAGACTAAGTCGTCCGTGTTTTGGGCGGGTTGCGCGCGCATCTGGTGCTTGCGGAGAGAAGAAAGGGGAAAGAGCGATCGCGGCGGAGAGGAGAGGGGTCCGGATTGTTCGAGTGCTTTCTCTGGAGTGCTATCTGGACGCGCGTCGAAATATCGAGAACTCGTACTTTCCAGAAACTGTGGTGTGAGTATAAATTACGCACGCGAGTGAACTTGGGACAGTCATCCATTCAGTCAGTCAGTCAGTAAGCCAGTCTTGTGTAGCAGTGAAGCCAGCTTCGAGACCAGAGCGCGACTTGAGTTGTGTCCGTCCGTAACTGTGGAGCCTGAAGCCCGGAGTTCGAGTGCAGTGGACCGCAGTTGGGGGACCTGAGTTCGAAGTGCAGCGGATCGTCTCTGAAGGTCTGGAGTTCGAGATTCTGTGAACCCGAGTGACTGAGCTAGAAGAACTAGCCAAGACAAACGAGCTGTGAACTGAGAACTGACCGTTCTGTGTTGTAAATAGTGCTTTGTAAATATTAGTTAAGATTAACAGTTCATTGTTGTTCGTAATAGACCAAGTAAATTGTCATTCTCGTCTGTGGAGTGCACTAACGAATACTGTGTTGCTGTGCGGAGAGCAAATCCCATTGTTGACGGGAGTGTAGTTAAATTGTAGGAAGTGAAGAATTATTGTTGAGATAACAAAATTACATTGTTGTTTAGTATAAAAACGTTACACATCTATTTACTGATTAATTCATTGATTAGTTAGTTACTAATTAACTTATTGTTCCGTGGTTTTAATATTTTCCGGGACAATATAGAGTCTCCACTTATAGATGCACAGACGAGAACAGAAGTTCCGTAGGCTACATATGGAATTTACAAACTAAAATTACGGAAGTTTGTCAGAAATGGTGAAGAAGCGAACCTGCACCGCCCTCTTCAGCGGGAATTCAAAGCACGACCCGCGCGGCGTACGAAGTTGGAATCCATTAACGGAGTTTTAACATTCATCTCGTATACATTAATAGGATCTCGTGTGTGCTTTAAGAATGACTTAAAACGAAAGTGGATATTCCTGGAAGCACTGCTGTAGGCTACTATCTGTGGGCTCAGCCGGAGAAAACTTGAGCTTTTTTTCAAGGAAGGGATGGCTACCGTTCGGAAATCACGTATGATGGATTATTTGGAATTTTAAACCTGGTCAAATTTCACACGGCTCAAACAAAGTTTAAAACAAAGACGTTAAAAAATGCCTGTGTGTCATATTAATACCTTCACACAGGAAGACAAACATTTTTCTTTCTGGCAGAGGCAATTTGAGCTTATAAGAATAAGCAATTAACAACACATATTTATGTTTAAAGATGACACTAATGGCTTCAAACATGAGGAAATGAGCATTATCAAGGAGTTCCGCTTATTGTGACGGGATGTAAAGAACTTCATAATGAACCTGGCCAGCCTGAACAATATACAACCCGCAAGTCAAAAGCAATTGTGAAGTAATATAATTCTACAAATAATCTCTCCTCACTTGAAATATTATTCTCCACTGTGAGGTCAGAGGTTCTCAAACTGTGCGTCGCGGGTGTAAGGAGAAACTAACATTTATAACTAAGGAGCGGATTCCTATGTAATTAAATATTATTTTTGCGTGTGATAAAACACAATTAACAAAGTTAAAAATTCCGAACGTGAAGTTTCAAGTTTAAAACTCGAATTTTATTTCACATAAAAACACATATTTTCACAAAAAAAATTATGTAAATACATATTTTCAGGAAATCTATTATAAACACACAAATCTTGGAGTTTTTTAAATAAATAATTTGTTTACAAGAACTTTTAAACATTTTAAAACTAAATCAATTATGCCACTCAGAAGTACGTTATCTTTTTAAGAATTCTTGGTTGCTTCGAGTTTCTAAGCGTTGTGTGGTGTATCCGTGATCCATTTTTGTAATAGAATCGCCTCAAATTCTGAGAACTGCTAGGCAGCATATCAGTGTTATTATTAGAGAATAAATTAACATAGACAAGGAGGAGAGATCTTGCAACACATAGTTAGGAATGTTTATTGTTGAAGATGATTTCATTCCACGCTTTGTTTGTGAAACACAACAGATCAGAGCTCGGGCATGAACATTATTTAATTTAAACAAATCTCTCGCCTCTCGCTCATGTCCATCAAGTAAGGCAATAGCCTATATCTTGTTGTGATTCCCTGTTATGGGCTTCGTCAATCGATATCCTTCAAGACATATTGAAAGATGGTTGTTTAAAAAAACGATTTGGCTTTCCTATTAACAAATTTAAGCTTTTTGTGTGACACCATAAAAAAACTCGAAATATCCAAAAACCTGTTGTATGAAACAGGGAGGTGCGTGCCGAGGAAATTAAACTAGACTCGCTACCAGGTTCAGAAGTACAAGTACTAAGGGACAAATTCCAGAGTGAGGTTGGTGAGTACCTAGTAACATTTTTTTTTCCAAGCTAAGTAAGGTTTTTTTGTCATATTTAAAAATATATATATATATATATATATATATATTTTTATTTTTAGCAAATATCTTCGTACTTTTTAGCACATAAAAAATAAATATATTTAAAATTTTTAGCACATAAAAATCCGTTCCCTATTTATAACGGACAGTGAAACGCATCATGCAAATTTTCAGTACGTGTACATATTTGTAATTTTGCATTTTTACATTTAAAAGGACATAACCTGGTAATGCAAATGATTTTCATTATAAAAAATACCACGAAATCGAGTATGGGCAATAGTTCTTAATTTCTGGTACAAGGGCGTCGCGCTGATAATATTATAACATGTGAAGAGCGACGCAGTCTCATAAAGTTGCAGAAGTCCTAGGTTAGGTTTAAGGACTAAAGGGAAAATTAATAATTTATTAATCTTTTATGATTTAAAATATTTGAAACACTTTACGATATATTTTCTGACTTCAAGTGTTGGAGATTTTATCTAATAAAATAGAGTATTCTGCTAAAATAATCTTATTAATGCATTATCAGTTGAACAAGTGATTAGTAGGGCTAGGATTTTGATGAAATTGCATCTTTTTTCTAGTAAGCCAGAAACATAGCTGCTTTAGTATTTATATGTTATGTGATAAACTGAGTGTTTTAAAACATATTTGGTAGGGCATTTTTTTTTTTGCATTTTTTACCTCTTACAACTCATAAGAGCATTTTTTGTTTTATTCGGTCATTTTTTGGGGTATTTTCATTTAATTTTGGCCATAAATCCCCATTATTAATGTAAAATATTATTCATTTCCTTTGATATTTTCTCTATACATTTTTTTTTCAATTAGTATCCATTATTTCGTATATTATTTTAATCGTTTTTCTAAACAAATATTGTCATTTTAACATAGCACACCCCACGTAATGGATAAGTCCAACCACCCCTTCAATATAGACTCCTCTATACCTACTAGTTCCGGATAAGAGTGGCCTTGTGATGGGCAACATGGAAACTACATCAGGTAAAATAATTAATTAAAGTGTACTACTTAGAAAAATTACGTAAAATTAAATAAACTTGAATGTTGGTACAAGTCTAAATATTAATATTCCTACGAAGCCAATTATGTAAGATCAATTTTTAGGGCATTTTTGAAAGATTTTTAGTTCATAAATGCATTGTTTTTAGGACATTTTTTCATGATTTATAGGTCACCAAAATCCTAGCCCTAGTGATTAGGTTCTCCTTTTTCTTTCTGGTTGTGAGAACCTAAATGTACAAAAACACTCTTAGGTCTACCTAACTGAATGACAAATAGTAACAGAAGTACAGATACGGAAATAAATTTGGAGCTCCCTTTTTGTACAAGTTTTGCTTACAACACACTGCGCATATGCAGTAAACAAGAGCCCCTGTACATATGCTACTTCTGGACAGTCGTGTGAAGTTGTTGCCTACATACAGGTAGACTCCCATCAAAACTCGCTCCATATTTTAATCCCGTGTCTGCACATGTAAACTGTTCTTTGTGCAATAAAGCGAGGGATATTTTTAGTGATGGATGAAATAAATTAAATACCGATACATTGATATTGCAATATATTGCAAACCTAATTTCGATAAATAATATATATCGCAGAAAATATATCGATATATCGAACGATTATCGATATATCGTTATTCCGCAAGGAAATTGCATTTTCAGGCGTACATGTACTGTATTACAATAAATTACTTAAATTTTAATATTCTATTTTACCATTTAAATTAACATCATAACAGTGAAAAGCATAAACGTAAAACTGTAACAATAAACAATACATTTTTCAATACCACATGATGTAGGTCCTAACCTAAATAAAAATTATGGTGGAGGCAAGGGAGCTTAAATGATATAGTGGGAAAGAATTACGTAAACTATACATGGTTGAGTATTTGATATTGGAACACGATTCAGTTATTCTAATGTTATATAGGATTCAATCCAGGACAGATATAATGCTCTTTTCTACCTAACAACGTTATCATTTTCAAATGTAAGTAAACAGAACTTGTAATTATTTTTAAATGTAAGTAAACCGTATTTAGAATGTTACAACTTTTTAACAAACAACACAATTGATTTGATACAATCCTTCTATAGTAAGTTCCCATTGCAAGTTATTGTTACACTCCAACATTCCAAGCAACAATGGTGATGATTATAGGGATAGAATTTTTATGCACTGAAAGATATAATAAAAAAAACAGAATGGCAGCACTAGGTTGTGCATAGAAATCATAGACGTAAACAAATGCCACATCAGTATTAAATCCTTGTTTCTCTTTCCATTTCAGAATATAGAAATAAAAGTTTTGATACCCGTTTTGAGGTCAGACGGTTCCCTTTCAGGGTGGGAGTTGCTCCCGTCTTGGAGAACATTAATAACAATATTAAACAGTAGTAGATAAACCTCCCGTCTGTCTTATGTTCGCACACGTTGCATTTTGAATTTGGTGCTGCATATTAAACAGTTTGAATTCGAATTCCAGTGCAGCCAATTAGAACAAGGTATTGAGTGAGGTTGAACAATTATGTAACTGTTAACCTTCAATAGCGCCATCTCTCGAAATTATCGGAGTTGTCTAGTGTGGATTTTGTTGTTGTTGATAATGATAATAATTCCACAAAAAAATCGATAAATTTATGAGAAAATCGATATATTATACGATATATTGAATCAAAATTTCGATATCGATAAATCCCTATATCGAAACGAAAATATCGGTATTTCGTAAAAACCTATATATTGTTCCCATCTCTGGATGTTGTTACTTCAAATCACTGCTTCAGGAGGCGTTCCCTTGCTTTTGGGTAGGCTGCACACTCATGAGAGATCTTACCTTGAACGGCGAGATGGTCTAACAGTGGGCTGATGCCGTCAGAAAATTCAAAACCACCAAAAAAATCCCTGCAATTGAAGAGAAAAAATATTAGATACAGTAAAATAATTACATTATTATTATTGTTATTATTATTACTATTATTATTTGAGAAACATTCAGTAGCACTCACTGAGGCTCCAGTGTAGAAAAAGTATAAAGAAAAAGAATCATCATGCACTAAAAGACTCGACTACGATTTTGACAAGAGTCTAGGGAGCGTAAGCAATTCTGCTCCTCGCAATGCCGAATGAGGGCGGAAAGAGGCGAATGCTATACGTACTATGCCGAATGACAGCGAAAGCCGTAGGAGAGGAAGCAGGCAATAGTGCTCCTCGGAATGCCGTGCGGTGTGGAGATTTTGTATTTTAAATCTAATTAAACTTATCTTTAAAGACCTGTATTTCTGCATCTGCGTACATATGACATGCTTCACCATTATTCTGTTTGTCCGAAGATGAGAAGGGAAATTTTGCACGTGCTCACTGATGTAATAATATAGTTTATATGTTAAAATATATCTTGAGGTAGGCCTAACTGAATTTGCGGTCATTATCTGTATTATAATTAAATATAAAGAAATCTAATTACAATTAAAATGGCAATGTTAAAAGAGATCTGTTCCCTATACGTATGTAGAGAAAACATAAACATATCTCTGGACCACGGAAAATCTCCCCTGTCACCATCGATTTAATTAAATTCCTGGACTTAGTTTATAGAGTAACATACCTGATTTCTGCGCGATGACTGATGATTTCAACTTCCTGCGCTTCATGAATCACTGTTTGTAAAGTTCACTGAGTATAAAATGTGTGCACCTAAATTAAATTTCACTAAATGTGAGTCAATGTATCGCACTGTTTAAGAATAGAAATATAATATTAACACGACACTCGTTACATCACAGCACAGTTATTATTTACACAAACCAACAACAATAAATGAAAAAGAAATTTAAATATATTCTACATCAGTATAGTAATATATACCAATATTCATCAATTCAATGAATATTTGTGAAGGAACTATTAAAAAACCTTTAAAATTAAGATTATTCTAATAATTTTCACACCTCTGTAATACAGACAATGAGCGAAAATTCAGTTAGGCCTACCTCAAAATATATTTTAACATAAAAACTATAACATTCGTGTCTTTCCGCCCTCATTCGGCATTGCGAGGAGCAGAATTGCTTACGCTCCCTAGACTCTTGTCGATTTTGTTATAATTGGCCATTCTGTGTGCAACTGTCTCATCTAGTGGCAATCATTCTATTGTGAGGAAGTTATTGACGCTTCACAATTTGCTTCATCCTTCTTCCGATTGGTTTAATTTCTCTATTCCCGCTCAAATATGACTTGTTGCATCAAATGAAAGATGGAGTCCTGAAATGCAAACCACTGGATAATTACATTACGTTCAAGCACCTCTTTATTAATACGCGAGATTTTTTATTTACTTATTTAACGATTCTATATCAGCTACTAGGTTATTTAGCGTCCGTGGAATTTAGGTGCCAGATGACTTTTTAAACAATAATTCGGGAAACAGGTATTTTAGACATTTTAAGTTTATCGCACTGTTTATTAAACTAACATAAAATTATTTAAAAAATTATTGTTTTATTAAATGGAAAATAAAATAAATTTTTATGAAACTTAACTTAAGATTATGTTTAAATTTATCTCGGTTGGATTGTTTATATTTCTCTGAAGATGTACCATCCCTCAACAGTGACACATCATTAATAAATAGTTAATTTTCTTACAAAGTCCACTTTTTAATTGGCACAAACTTGCAATTCAGATTTCATTAAAACAAATGGGGTATCTGTTCCTGCTGTTTTAGTTCATTGTAAGCATCAGTATGATTATTCTCCGTGGACACCAGCCAATTGATCCTCATCATCAGAATTTCGCTTCCCTAAATATTTAGATAGCACAATTAGAACACCGATAACTTTGGATTTCATACTTATTACCTGGATTACATACCAGAACACAAAGACACGATACAGACACATTTCCAGTCAAAGTGAATATTAGGATTTTCCGATTTCTCATGACGTCACTATTGAATATCGATTAGCGAGTGTGTGATCACGATCTAGTGAGTGCTCGTACCATAGAGCTCAATGCAAAGAACTGGCTTACAGTGTTGCAATCGATCAATCACATGATGTTACCGAACATGAAAAATTCAAACTCCTGAAATTTAACATTTACGAAATCTTTCAACTTGAAGAGGGAAAAGCGGGAAGTTGATAAACTATAATAAATCGGAAAGCGGGAAATGATAACATAAATTCTCTAAATTTCGGAAAATCTCGCAAAAATATGAAAATCTGGCAACCCTAATGGAATTGAAGAGGTGGATTCCAACGTGTCATAAGTCCTTTTTTAAGATTTTAACTTGTTTTATTCACGTTTTAATTTACCTTTTTCAGGCTCATATTTTTTTCATTTTATTTTATTTTATTTTGCTAATACTTTTAACATAAATACAGTACACTCAGATAACATTTTAGCTCACCTCTGAAAGAGTAGAACTCGTGCTCAGGGGCGAAAACTGTGTAAGGTTATTTAAGAGACTCTCCTAAGTATTGACTTAGATCCATTTGAGAAAACAAGCAGAAACTAAGGGTGTTAAATTCAATTTATCACTTTTCGTCATTGTTCTCACAACTTGTCCATTTGGACTTGGATCATTTTGGAATTCATCTCTTCAATTGGTAACAGCAAGATGGTATTTGGTGAGATGAGGCCGAGAATTCGCCATAGATTACCTGACATTCACCTTACGTTTGGGGAAAATTATAGGAAAATAGATAAGCAGGTAATCGAGTCCACTCCCCAGCACAACTCCAAACCAGCAAGCAAACGCGCTACCTCCTGAGCCACGCCGGTAGCTAATACTCGAAATTAAGTTCGTAGGATCCTTGACAAGTACGGAAGTAAATAGCCCAGTCGCCAGTTGCCATCCATTAACACTACCCACTGCGATAAGTAGAGAAAAGAGTGGATATTGAAACTGACTGTACGAGACTGGATAACGCCGGCCGTTTAAAATAATTAAGGGTTGAGCGCTGATTAGCCAGATCTTGTGTCATTAGCCCTTCTAGTGAAGGGTGCGTATATAGATGAGGAATGGCGAAGGGGAGGTGAGGAGGCCTAGATTATCCTTCGCGGAAGGGGGATGCTGTTTAGGGGTAGAGCGGAGGGAAGGCCGGAGTTATCAGACGTTTCCCTCCCATTTCCAACCCTCCCTTGTAAGGCCACTAATGACGACCAGAGACCTATAATAATTCCATAGCTCTACGCGCCCAGACAAACTTGTAGCTAATTATCTCACGTTGGACCTCCACATGATTAGGGAATAAGTCCCCTCCCACGCTTCAGTAGGCACTTTGTAGAGGCAAACATGCGCAATTTCTCTGATTATGACACGTCACTGGGTGAATAGTTACACAAGTTTGTTCAAAGTTGTCTCCCCTGCCCTGCACCCACCGTGAAACTCAAACTCGAAAGGTTCCAAGTAGGGAGAAACGTTAAAGGTCATTTAAGATATGGTCTAAGTCTAGGCTAGCGGATAATTATACCTGTCAAGAGCTAAAAGCTTATTATTAAATGCCTGGATACATGGTCGAAGTTTCCCCTCACCCGGAGCGTGGCAGCGAGCGCCTTAGACTCACAGGACGGGGATCTCCAGCACCGCGGCAAGGAAATCAGAAAAGTTATTAACATGGCACGCCTCCTCCGACATCAGTTCTGAAGACCATTAGCCACTTTCAGAAATGTAATATGTTCCGGGTGCTACATTACTTTGCAGTCTTTGAAAGGCAAAACCTTCGGTGCAAGGAGTCTCCGTTGCCATAGCTATAGCTGAGCGACATTCAAAGCTTGTTCAGCATCTCCAGTTTCTATTCATGTATTAAGTAAGTTACGATTATTACGATTCAAATCCAAGTTAGAAAATTATCTTATGACGAGTTGCCAAACTAACTTACTATTATGACAAGTGTTGTATTGCATGTTTCCACGTATTCACATTTTTTTATGTTCTAGTGATATTTAACTTATTTTATATTTTTTGGTTTTCATATTTTCCGATAATGGTATATCTATAGTGTGATAAGTTGAGCTATATATAATCATAATTTTCCTTACTGTGTGTACTTAAAAATATTTTATTCATTGTATGCTTTGTACTGCACTATTTTATTACTACTATTATTATTATTATTATTATTATTATTACTATTAGGCCTGTTATTATTTTATTATTATTTTATTATTATTATTATTATTATTATTATTATCATCATTACTATTCTTATTTATTATTATTATTATTATTATTATTATTATTATTATTATTATTATTATTATCATTATCAATAATTGTCTTACTTTTTATACTTTGAAGGTCTCATTTATTTTGACCTGCTGTTCACATTTTATTATACTTTTTTCTTTCTTTCTGTATGTTATATATTATGTCTGATTTCTTCTTACTTGTTGTTTACATTTTATTATTATTATCTTATTCAGTTTTGTGTGTACTTTGTAAATTTGTAGTGTTTCTGTAACGCAGTTTTTACTCCTGGTTGAGTGTTAGAGAAGGCCGTATGGCCTTAACTCTGCCAGGTTAAATAAATTATTATTATTATTATTATTATTATTATTATTATTATTATTACTGTAGGCTCTAATAATCTGAGCGCGCCATGGCTGGTCGGACAGCAATTTACAATCGAGCTCCTCATTTAGCTGCGGGCTTATCTAGGGCCCGTGAAATTTGACAGCACAATTGTATAGGCAATAAGACCGGGTACGAGCCTTGCTGATGACGGATGAAGGTGGCCAGTCAGATTAACTTACTTCTTTCCTACGAAACACTTTTTTCTTCTCGAAAGAGTACCCGAAGATTAGCCTGAGACTTATTGTGCAACCTTACTATGGGAAGTTCTCAGGACCGAATTCCCGTGTGTAGTTGATCCACTTCTTCGTGCAATCTTATCGATTCAGCTAGACTGCAGCGGTCGTCAAGAGAGTGCACGCTCGTGCTCGAGCCCCCTAGTGCATTTATGGGAGCGGACGGGTAAGCAATATTTCAGTGGCGGCTTTTCGTTCGTACCATAAATTACGTAACTCAGTGGAATTCAATAGCACTAATAGTGTAATGAAGCATTCAATGTTCACATGTGTATTTAAGTAAGCATGTTTCACATAGTTAATAGTCAGGATTTCCGTTTTTAATGCCAAATAACTTAAAAAAAAGTCGCCTCCGAAATTGTGGAGTCCAGTCAAAGGAGGAGACAAGCCACAAATCCTTGTATTTCACTGGAATGTGAGGAAATAATTTCTCTGCACTAAATTCTATGACATATTATTCTAATGGTAGGTTATATTTAAAATGTGTAAAATTTGGAATTTATGAGCACACACGGCAGAATATTTAAATTTATGTAAATATATTAATTGTGGTTTTTTCTCTTATCTGACTGAGCCCCTCAATTTTGAAAAAAAAAATATATCATTAGGAGAAACCTAATATATAAAGTACAGGAAGCTTTGAAAGAAATTTATATACTTATAAAACCAAGTACATACATTTTTGGGTTTGGAAGATGAATCGAACAATTTTCTTCCTTTAAACGCATAAAATAATCGATCATTATTACGATTTTATTGTCGGTTGCTATCAGGTCGCAATTGAGAATAGCAATGTATGGAAAACGAACTACGTACGTCTTGGCGAACTGTTCGAGACTGTCGACAGTTCTAGAAAGACCGAAACAGTCTTGTTCAGCATCGGACGGTCCGAGACGAAACTTGTCTCGTCCAAGGCACGATGTCCGATGCAATATTTTGCGGGCTTAGGGAAACGTTCTCTGATAAATGGACATCAGTATCGGAATTAATAATAATAATAATAATAATAATAATATTACCTGTCTATCGTGCTATCAAAAAGGAGTGCGTTATATGGCAGTAAACATTTTTAATAGCCTCCCTATCGATATATAAAATGAAACTCAAAACATAAAATTATTTAGGGCCAAATTAAAGAAGTACCTAATTTCTCACGCCTTCTATTCTGTAGGTGAATTCATGACATTCAATAACACTTCATGAAATTGATACTAAAACTTTATGTTGTACTAGTAGACTATATTGTAAATCTCGTCTGTATATATTTCATCTAGACTGTGACTATAAATTAAGACTTTATAATAGTATTAAGTTTTTTTGACTTGTTCCATATTCTAGCTGTAAGCATGTATGAATACCATGGAATGTTAATAAATACAATACAATACAATACAATACAATATTGGTGTTTTTTAACTTCTCCATCATTTCGATTCTTTTTTAATTTGTCGTATTCATTAGCATGACAGTTGTCATAGTGACGCTGCAGATTATATTTTCTTATCACACTGAATACCTTACTGCAAATTAAACATCTTGCTGCATTTTAAAACTCTGTAAAAAAAAAAACATCCTCCCATGAAGGGTTAAACAACATAGGGGTGGAAGACCTACGTAAATCACTATTTGAAATTTCTGCCATCGTGTACGTACACAAACCACTCAAAAGTGTATAGTACTTACTAGTCTCCACTGATCGTCCGCATCAGCTAAGGCCAGATTCTTCCCTCTACCTCCCACGAAGCATGCACGGACGTGCAGGCTTCCCTGCTCTCTATACCCAATACCCATTTCAGCGAGTGCTGACGACCACTGAGCTAGAGCATCCAAGTCTAACGAAGTCCGCGTACACAGGAACGCCCCTCCGCCTCTTGTTATTGATGACATCTGTTCGAAATTCACGTACTACGTCCTGTTGCAACCTATTTGATCTGAACATCACAGCATCGTAGGTACCGCTATTCACCATGGCGCCATTTGACCGAAGTAGCTACTGTACATTCTCCTGTCTACCGTTGTGCCTTTGAAGGCCTCTACGCCACCCTGGGATCTGTGCAGCTCTCCCAGACTGACATCTGCAGGTGAATCACGGTATCATGTCTGCAGGGTCTCCTGGTCGACCTTAAACTATTGAAGATAATGGATGAAGTTGAAATTTAATGAAGGAGAAATGAGTCCGAGGTTCATGGTGAAAGTTATCCAGCAATTCTGCTGCAAGTGGTTGAGGGCGAAACCTCGAAACAAGGTAAGTTGTCCCAATCAGGATTTGAACCCAGGCCCACTCATTTCACGGTTAGACATGCTGATTGTTACTCCACAGCTGTGGATCCCTCCATAAAGGCTTTATGACGGGTTTTCAACTAATCTTCCTGGTGCCGGTTGTAGAATATTGGCTGCCTATGCGATCTCTTTAGGTCCTGTGTTCACTCACAAATAAGTTGTATGTGGTAGAGAATGATTGTGACTGAGTAACAAGACGGGTTGGGATGAAATCATACCTTATCTTTTGGCATGTTTTGTAATGTTCACAATTTTATTGTAATTTAATACGATCCTACACTTATTTATTATTTTCAATTTTTAAGTTGGAAATTCGCTGTTAACACATTGATGATATTAAATTTCTGCCACTAATCTTCCCATTAAAAGTATTTCATCCCAAAACTCTACACAATGCTAAATTCCAATATTCAAAGTGCTATAAATTGGTAAATTTGATTTTTAAATTGCTAATTTTTTTTTTAATTTTAAGGGGACATTCAACTTAAAAATTGGAGAAAAAGTGTCATAGAAATGAAAAATTAAATTTCTACACTAATTTACGTGACAGAACTAAATCAATACGCAGAATTCTTCCCCTATTCATTGAGAAGTCACAGTCAAATGCACAAAGCCAAAAAATAAAAAATAATAATTAAAAGTGATATTTCAATTAATGATTGATTAAAAATTGAAATATTTTTTTATTTTGAAAAGTATTGGATCTAATGAGCTGATATTTTGCATGTTACTTTCCATGTGTATATTAAACTTTTTCTCCAAATTTGAAAAAGATTGGTCAAATAGGAAAAAAGTTACAAAATATAGTTGAGTGTCCCCTTAAGATACTCAAATCTACTAGGCATATCTCTAATAATACTACATCTGAAACTTTACGCTATCTTCCGGAAATTTTAACAGATGGAATACTAACAATACCATCCCATCGCACCTCCTCATACTCATCCTCTTTCACAATAGCCCTGCCAAGACTCTGGAATTCGTTACCTGCTAGCATCAGGGACTGTCGAAATAAAATTGAATTCAAAGGCAAACTTACTAGGCACTTGGTCAGTAATTGAGACTCGTTCAGACATGGTTTCTTGTAAATAGTTCTCTTAATCTATCACAAAATATTTCAATATCCGGTAATTTCATCACTATAGAATTTTGTTATTGTAGGTTTAATTTGTAATTCAGCAAATACAAAAATATTCCTTGTTCTTAACTTCTATGATAAATTGTCTAGCTTTCATTAATCAGGTAATCTTGTCGTACTTTAATTTTTATTGTAATTGTAAATTGAATATTAATTGTAATTTTATTGTTCATACTATAGTTGTAATCCCCTGGTAGAAGGCAGAGAAGGCTTGACGGCCTTATTTCTACCAGGTTAAATAAATAAATACTACTAATACTACTATTTTTTCTACTCTAATGTAGATAAGTATATAACATCCATTTTAGTGCTACTCAGATTGCCGGCATCTCACCAGACCGATGCGGTGGTTGTGAAATGTATCCTTCAGCCAACTTCACATGCAGTACTTTAAGCAATTCAGAAATCCCCTTCCCCGTCATCCCTCCAACCCTTAAACCGGCATAGTGGTAGCTTCAACATGCAGAACAACGTCATTACTGACATCTGTTGCAAAACAAGAAAACTACCACTGCTAGTATGCTACCACCACAACGACCACAACTGCTATACCACTGCTCCAGTCCAACAAGCAATGTTATTTGCATAATCGGGAAAAGTAAGGCTAATGGGGGTTGAAAAGTAGAGTAGTGTGGGGCAGGAGCCTCTCCGAGATTACGTATGTGCAGACCAACCACCGAGGTCCACTGTTCTTAAACAACATCCCTTGCATATTTATAAAAAGAGAATAATCGTTACGGCGAAGGTAGGCCTATAACAATTTAAAAAGTTAGAGATGCAAAAGAAAGCTACTCCCGCTCTTGTATAATGAGGGAAGGAAGGAGAAGTTCAAGTGATGAACAATAATTTGAAAAGCCACGAGAAAAATTCCCGCTCGTCTCCAGTAGGCCTAATCGTGTTACTATACAGAGGGAAAGTGCGAGCTGGGGTGTTATATTCTGATTGGGATTTCACGCAACACTAAGTGAATTCTTTGTTCTCGAATTGGGAAGGGACATTATTACTTCCTCTGTCCTAAGAATAAGAAAAACAAAGAGAAGAAATAACAGTTGTAAACAATCGCAGAAGTCACGAGACCATTATTTTTATAATGAATAAGGAGGGGAGAGATCCGTGAGGACGTTACCTACAGACTCCATAATTTGCATCCTATATTATCTCCTTCTGTTCGCAATTTCCAGCCTGTTTATAATCTCGGAAGGGAAGTTGATCATTTTAAAGTTTCCCCGACACATATTGAATAAATATACAGTCATGTTCAACTACTCTACTTTAAGACAATACGTCGAATAAAGCATAGACTATACCCGAGTCTAATAGATCATCTCATATTGCACTACGAATGTCACAGAGTAGTCTAAAGTAAGAAGTCTGCGTCACACAGGAAACGTAACCGCGTTGCCATTTACACCTAATTCCATAGTTGAGAGATATGAGTCCGTGTCTTTATCAAAAGTGCCCCAATTTAAAAATATAGCAAGAGAATCAGTATTTTATTAAATGACTCCTTAATTTCTCAAAAGAGGGAGGAATCATTTTTCTCAAAAGTGACTCAATTCCAAGTAAGAGTTATTAATCTGACGCAACAATAAACAAATCAGTTTATTTACCAAAAGTGACTCAATTTCAATCAATAGTAAACGAGTTAGTTTGTTTACCAAAAGTGATTCAATTTCAAGCAGGAGTAAAAGTTAGTATCTGTTCCAGAAGTGATATTAATCTGACGCAACAATAAACGAGTCAGTTTCTTTACCAAAAGTGATTCAATTTCAAGCAGACGTAAAAGTCAGTATCTGTTCCAAAAGCGATATTAAGACTAAGCTATTAAGGCCGGTTCACAATAAACCGGGAACTGAAACGACAACAAGAACGAGAACGGAAATAATGTTAAAATACGTGTATTTAAATGTGAGCGTTCACAATAGTTAATTGTGAATGCTCATATTTAAATACATTTATTTTAACAATATTTCCGTTCTCGTTCTCGTTGCCGTTTTCATTCCCGGTTTATTGTGAACCAGCCTTTGGAGTGATATTTTAGTATAATCATGTCAGTTGAACTATTCTGGAAATGCTATAAAATAAGAATTAGATATCGTATTACTCAACCGGGAATGAGCACATCATCCTATACACACCTTCTCTTTTTCGAGAGCAGAATTGTGTTGTTTTCGTAGATTTGAGACCGCTACATTCCATCGTTTTCAGAGTTAGGGGTAGGGGAAACTGGAGTGTTTCCAGACATCCTGTGTGCAACAAACACTCCAGCCGAGATTCTGAACCCGTCGAAGAACGCGTGCTTTGCGGGAGGCGGGGCGTGACAGCCAGGCGGGGGGGGGATAAACAATAATTAGCGGGGTTCGCCGCTTATCCCAGAGCATCGCAATTAACACTACGACCACCGCGCGCCAAGATTAATGGCTCGTCATGCGGCCCCCTTCTTAACTCAATCGTATTAAACTAACAGAAGAGGTGAGACGTAAATGAGGTGAAGAACCTGTAGGGAAAGAGTTTCTTGCCGAAGGAACTACGGCTACACATTTTTATGAGTTCAGCTTTCCATTCATGTATTAATTCCTGTGTCTTTATTTCTATCCTTGCTTGCCATCCATTCGTTGAGGCGTCAGGTTCAAAAATACTTCTTATCCAGTTTGTATGTTTTCCCACAAACCACAAAACATTTCTGTAAGCTATTTTTTCATAATCTATTTAAACCTATGTGTTAAAAAAATAAAACAGAAGAAAAGCAGTGTGCAAAGCTTCATTTAAGGGTGATAACTATAACACAATAATGGATATTTGGAATATGATGTTAACTGGAACCGAGCAGTGAACAATGCCGGTTCTGAAAATGTAACTCAGGGATTTGAGAGTATTTAGAACCAAAACAAATAACTGGCCATCTCTCTTCAAACGAAGCTACTTTTGTGTTTCTTTCTTTCCGAATCTTATCTATACTAATAATAAATCTGTAGCCGAAATGTTTCTGGTAATTTTCGATTTTCCAAAAATAATTGGTCCTAACATATAGGCCTATAATTAACCACCCTGAAACCGAAAATCGCTTTTTTGACATTTTTGTTTGTATGTCTGTCTGGATGTTTGTTACCTTTTCACGCTATAATGGCTAAACCGATTTATATGAAAAGTGGAATATAAATTAAGTTCGCTGTAACTTAGATTTTAGGCTATAAGACATTCAAAATAAGTTATTTAAAAGGGGGGGTTATAAGGGGGTCTGAATTAAATAAATCGAAATATCTCGATTATTATTATTGATTTTTGTGAAATACGTTACATAACAAAAGTTTCTTTGAAAATGATTTCCGATAAGTTTCACTCTTTGCATAATTTTGATAGGACTGATATTTAATGAGATAAATGAGTTTTAAAATTAAAATACAGTGCCATCTAAGCCGGTGTAATGAAATGAAAATAAATGACTACCTCTATAAGGGGCCTTGGACAACAACAATAGAAAGCTATGAAACATAGCCTAAGAGAATGTATCTATGTTTGTCTGAAGTAATATCTAAAGCTATTTAACCGATTTGTATAATTAATTATTATTTCACTATTGGAAAGTGTAGTTTCTCTAGATGGACATAATTCTATAATGTTATTACAGTAACTTCTGAGTGCTCTCTGGACCAAAATGATCGCATTTTAATTATTTAAATACAATTTAAATTAAGTAACATATTAAACGATTTATTCTTCTATCAAACACGAATGTTCCCTGGATCAAACGTCCTATTTTAATTATGTATTTACTTTATATTTATTTCTAACAAGTGCAGCGGAGAGCACGGGTACGGCTAGTAAAATATAAAGCTGAAAAATATGAGTTACATTCCTGAAAATGTAATAAATGTCATTATTTCAAGTTCATAAAACAAAAATAAATAATTATAAATGAGAAGAAATATCTCTTAAGCTCAATGTGAAGTGCAAAATGTAAAATATGAATAGAAAATAGGAATTCGATAGTGCTGGTCTTTAAAATTTGAAATGTTAAACTACAAATTAACTACCAAGAAAACATTTTGGTTAGGATTTTTATACTTAATAATTGGTTCCACATTTTGTCTTTAGTACATCTTGTTTTTGTTTTTAAGACAAAATCATTGATTTTTTGTAGATTTCGTACATATTTCCATCTATTGAACGTACTCCCGAACGCTACAGCAAAAGCGTAAAGGGCTGGATATCACAAGGCCGAGTAAAGAATGAAAGCAATTCAAAGTTACTTTGAAAGCGGATTTGCTTAAAGCAACTGAGCTATTTTTCGAATTTTAATGTAACTTACGCAATTATATAAAAGAAACTCAGTTATTTTCTTTCAAAACATCAACTTCTTTAGGTATGAGATTCATCCCTACACTTACAACACAAGACAAAATTACAAGAAACAACTGTTACACAACATGTGGGTCATATCACGGTTTTTATGATATAAGAATGCGTAATATTTTATTAAAAAGGTCCCTGGTAATAGACCTAATTGTAAACTGAACATATGCAGCAATTATTAATTACTAAAATGGTTCTACTTTGTTTTTACCGCATTTTGTTTTTCATTTTTATTCTTTTTTAATTATAATGATTAATTATTAAATGGTTCTAACTTTGCTTTAGCAATAATTTGTTTCTTTCTTTTTCTCTTTTAATTATTTTTTTTCTGTGGCGCTACAGCCCGTGAAGGGCCTAGATCGACCAGCCGGCTGCTGGCCTCACGCCCACATGTCGAAGCAGAGGTAGACAATCATCCAACCAGAATGGAGGTATCGTGTGGTTAGCACGATGATCCCCCAGCCTTTATAGCTGGCATTCACAACCGGATTTCGCTACCTATCGTAGCTCCCCAAGTGCATCACGATGCTGGGTGGGCACCGGTCCCATACGCTGGCCGAAATTTCATGAGAAAATTTCTTTCCCCATGAGGACTCGAACCAGCGCGCATTCCGTAACGCGAGTCCTAGGTAGGATGCCTTAGACCGCGACGCCACTGCGCGGGACCTTTTAATTATTTACTAATTATAATTGAACCACATTCTGCAGAAAGGAAGCAAGTCTCAAAGTTGTAACAATGGAGTTAGTGCCATAGTATTATTTCTGATCTAGTACTCTACGCTCTGTAGGAAAGAACCAACCCTGTTTCTGCATTTGAATGCCATTTGTGGACTGATCAAGGAAACACTGGCAACAGTTCCTGAAATCTATCTTCTGCAGAATGGAACCATGTGGGTTGGTTTCTTTTAGCAAAATGCTCAATGCATTGTGGCAGCACTGTTTGCTAAACTACATGGTATTGAGATTATTGTGTTTGTTGTCTATTCTTGTCCGAATAATGTTTCGGAATGACTTACTTAAGCAGAGGGCAAAGTCTTGTAAAATTATGTAGGCTACTTTAGAAAATTAAAATAAGAACATATTATTGAATTCAGCTGTGAATATTTTGAACGAGAATGCTGAAATTAATATTAAGAAAAGCAAAATTGGTCGACATTCACGTCAAAGCTGCGCGACGGATTAAGAGAACTATACTTTTAAGTTGGGTAAATTATTAATTTTGTAATGTCAGAACTGTGTAGGCCCTATCTTTCTTTATGATATTTTCTTTCATTATTTCATTATGGTAATGATGATGATGATTATTATTATTATTATTATTATTATTATTATTATTATTATTATTATTATTATCATTATGTTTGTTTAGTAGGTTACTTACGACGCTGTATCAACATCTCAGCTTATTTAGCGTCTGAATGAAATAAAGGTGACAATGCCGGTGAAATGAGTCCGGGGTTCACCACCAATAGTTACCCAGCATTTGCTCATATTGGGTTGAGGAAAAACCCCGGAAAAAACCTCAACAGGGTAACTTGCCCCGACCGGGAATCGAACCCGGGCCATCTGGTTTCGGGGCCAGACGCGCTATTACTCCACAAGTGTGGATTATTATTATTATTATTATTATTATTATTATTATTATTACTGCATTTTTCTGTGAAGTATTTTATAATTTTTGTGGCTTAAAAGAAACATAGACTATGTAAAAATTTGATATGTATAAAATTAATATTATAGCCTACTTAAATAATAACTTACGTAATGTGGTCTATATTAAGAAGTTATTAAAGAAATTACAAAATTTTAGCATAAATCTTTGTCACTAAAATATTCAAACAATTACTGCATTAATATTCGTACAAACATGAGTTGGATAATTTCTACAGAACTCCATTTGCACCATATACCATTTTACGGAAAGGACCAAACCACAAATATATATTAGGCCTATGTATTTAAAATTATGAGGTTTATTAATTCAATATTTGGGTAAAAGATATTCCACATAATACACATTTGATAAATACGACAGCTAACTGTATATATTTATTTGTGATTTTTTATCTTCCTTTAACTTTAGCTCAATTTTATTCAAATTTAGCACTATGTAGGTTGGTTCCTTTGTGCATTATGTGGTCCAATTAAGAACTATTAAACGGTTCCACATTTTGTAGAGTATTTTTTTTTATCTTTTATTAATTATAAATATTAATTACTAAATGGCTCTACATTTTACAGCCTTCGTACATGTTTCCAAGTACTGAATTTACTTCCGAACACGAGCAATGCTCTTTCGGCATTTACTATATTTTAATATGTTATATTATTTGAATAAACCACTAGAATTTGTTGTTTTATTAAAAATTTAATAATAATAATAATAATAATAATTATTATTATTATTATTATTATTATTATTATTTAAAATGGGCAGATGACATAAAGCGATAACACATCCATGAAAAGAAATGCCATCAACAGGAATAACACCTTCGCTAGTGCTTTATTTACCAGAAGTCTCACAGCTTTCGAACTCGGCCCCTCGGCTGTCACATCTTATTCTTGTTCCTCGTCGGGTGACGGGAAGTTTAGAAAATGGCGTCCGCCGTCACTCTTCAGTGCACAGAATAAGATCTCATTGTTCTCATTTGTTTGACTTGATAATGGGGTATTCCACTGAGGGAATTTTATATGAGCTTCTGCCCCCCGGACGTTTACTTTAAGAGCAACGCGCCTGCGGACTATTACAACAGACTCGGAGTTTACAAATCCGCCAATTGTCACGGAACATGGCGCCCTGGTTCTGTACAGGTCGCACTAATTACCTCAGTGCGGTGCAAGACCCATGGGGTAGCCACCACGGAGATCCGGGTTCAGCTCTCGCAGGGCCCGGTTCCCTGCCAATCATCGTCGTGCTGATGATCCGAGCTCACTTGTCGACGTCAATATAGGCAACACGGGTTACACCAGTCGTCAGCCAGGGCAACGGAATTCAAACTTTGACCCTTGGCTTATGGTAACAACAGGTATCCTTATCTGCTCCACATTAATACGCTAAATAATTGGTCCATTTGCATGGCAACCAAACAGCTGTAGAAAAGTCTGCTTCCCTAGAAACAGGGCTTCACAAACGTCAACACAGAATTCGGAGATTTGTTTATCAGGCCTTGAAAACCTCCTTGAATGGACACCACATCCATTCTAGTATACTCGGTGGCATTCTTAGCTTTTAGTGCCTATAAATCCAATGTGTAATTAATTATAAACCATGTGACAGTGAAGACCACCGCCTCTTTACATCGGTCACGTCTAAGTTACGAGACTTGTACCGTAAGACAGCAAACTAACACAGCCCAGGCAGATACAGAGTCGGTATGCTCCATCTTTAGCCTGATGTATATACGAGTACATTATAAAAATGAACCAATTTATGTTTGATATTTTAGAATTTAACGTTTACTGCTTACAATAAATACTCTACACTACACATCAAGCACAGGACGGCTACGACCATTGTTAACAAAATCGGCGAATGCAGACGCTCGTATCTAGAAACAGCTGGGAATTACGATGGCGTGTTGGACAGGTGTAGGCAGCCCACGCAATGCCTTTACTTCCAGCACTAGCTCCTTCATTGCCCTCCCAGCCGAATAGGCATTCCTTTTGTATAACTTTCGCATTCTTTTCCCTCACCCACTTGCCATTCATTCAACGCCATTACATTTCCCTTACGCTCTGTTGCGAACAAAAGCATAACGATCCTGGATTAATGCGTAACTCCCTCATATTTTTATAAGGGCGCGGGGAAATGAAACTATTGGTGTTGAGGGAATGCCACTCGATAACCTCTATTCATTTTTCGAGGTTAGAAGAAGAAATAATGCTCCTCTTTTGTGCTGGTGAGAACTGCCCACGTGCTACTAGCCGTTCGCGCACTTACCTATACCAATACTACCCACAATTCCTTGTCTTCCCCTCTTAATGTGATTCTCCTTCCTCTCCGTCACTTTATTTCTGCACCCATTATTATTCGGGCGGATCAATAGTGGACGGAGGGCGGCCCCCCACCTCACCCCCGGACACTCTCTATTCCAATACGCATCATTTGACACGCGGGAAGGAAAGAAAAGGACTCGAGAATAAATGAAGAAAAGGGGAGAAGAAAAGAGAAGAGAAATCCAATAGACAAAAATCACATGATTTCAAGAAGCAGAGGAACCGGTGGCTTGGAAAAAACAAGACAGTTGGAGAAATGATGAGAGGAAAGCGGGATTTGATTTAGGCCAGTATAGTATAACAGAGCGGTAAAAGAAATATGACGTCTGAGATTGTGTGTTTGGCTGGAGTTTAGTGTTTCACGTTATTTCTCCTGTCCAGGGAATACGGCGCTGGACAAAGCTCTCATTTCCAGAGGTCAGCTCCGGTACCCAGGTTTACGACACGCGTGACTTCCTTCGCTATAGACTAACTGAAAATTCAACGACTTAAAATGTCACCGACGTCCAGTCATAAATAATACCCACAATCCGGCTTCCTCTGCCTTCCTACGATTCCAATAAGTTTGATACCGAATACAACTCAGAACTTCCGTACATAACGAACTGTCTGATAGAGAAAACTTCCACCACGCGGTCGACATAGCCTGTTCCAAACAAAAACAAATATCAACACTTGAGGATCTCATAGAACATGTTATCTATAATGTTATTCTAAATTCAGCAGATCTCATTTCCTTATAAATACAGGGTTATGACGCCATAGGGCGAACAGAATGTTACCTTTCACAGTACACCTGTGGTACGTTCGTGTCAAAGTAGGAGGGCGTTGCATGCATGCAGTTCACCCGAGTCTGTTGTCAGCTACAAACGGAATTACTCATTCATGTATAATGTAGTGCAAGCTATTGTTTTCTTCTAATTTCTTTAGAACACTGAAAGGATCACTCTTTCGTGCGTAATGTAGCGCAACCTATACTGTTTTTTCCCCCCTAATTGTTTGAGGATTTTGTATAGTAAGTTACAGCACATTGCAGAGAGTTTTTGCAGTTTTAAGTTATGGAAAAAGTTAAAGAATATAATCGACCAGTCATCCTGGTTGAGTGTAAGAGAAGGCTTTACGGCCTTAACTCTGCCAGGTTAAATAAAGTCATTATTATTATTATTATTATTATTATTATTATTATTATTATTATTATTATTATTATTATTTCGAACATTTCGAAAGAAGAGAATAGTCGAGTATTTCAGAACAATCTTTGGAGACGTGAAAAATGTACTGAAACAGAAATAGGACACATTGAACACCTTCTGTCACAGAAGTAAGATACGCTTGTATCCATTTCTAAGTTGTTTATAAACTTTTTTCCTGCTATACAGGTTTAAAAAACTAAGACACTACAATAAAAACGGCGGCCGATTAACTGTGCGAGGCGCATAACAGAGCTTCCTGTGTTAGCAAGGACCCTGCAGTATTGCAGAGAGGCTTATAATCACTACTGTATGGAGACTTTTAACATTAAATGCAACTAGTTTTTTTTTTTCCTGTAATGTAGATAGGGCGCGTATATTGAAATCATGTTAATTAGTCTGCTAAACATCTTGAAATCATGTTTAAAATGGCCGGCCCGGATGGCTCAAGCGGTAGGGGCACGGCATGTCTCTATCGCTTGGTCCGAAGGGCTGTGGGTTGGAGTCCCGCCTCAGGCATGGGTGTTGTGTTTGTATAGTGTAAGTAAAATAAAGGAAACAAGTGAAAACAGAAAACAAAGATAAGTTTGGTAAACGGCCTCTGGCCGGTCTTTTATTAAGTAAAAATTAAATAATAAAAAAAAAAAGAGTTTAAATAACAATTAATTGCTGTCGCCTTTAGGTCGTGTATGTAATATGGCTATATTAGCTACAGAGCACTTCAACTTATTAATAGGAAATATAACTCCAACACGTTCAAAATTAACTCCCTCAGCAAGATTTACAATATTATTAATTCTAGATACAAATTAATTTTGCAGTAAATAATTACGTAGTAACAGTGGCAGTAGTAGTAGTAGTAGTAGTAGTAGTAGTAGTAGTAGTAGTAGTAGTAGTAATAGTAATAGTAATAGTAATAATAATAATAATAATAATAATAATAATAATAATAATAATAATAATGCATGAGGTTATACATACCTAAGAAAACAGAAACAGAAAAATTTGCACAAGGAACAGACTTATCGAACTTGAGTACTTGCTTAAACTAGATAACAAATTAAATTATACGATTACTTAATAAACATTCACAATTGTGAATTAGGTATAATAGTATATATACTGGGATACTGTGCGTTCTAAAATAAGGTATTTCACTTTGGACTTGAAAGCGTTTAAGGTCGGGCAGCTCCTAACACCTGTAGGTAATGAATTCTAAGAAGGAACTTGTTTATTTATTTATTTACTCATTTATTTATTTATTTATTTACTCATTTATTTATTTATTTACTCATTTATTTATTTGTTTATTTATTTATTTACTCATTTATTTATTTACTCATTTATTTATTTATTTATTCATTTATTTATTTACTCATTTATTTATTCATTTATTTACTAATTTATTTACTCATTCATTTATTTACTAATTTATTTACTCATTTATTTATTTACTAATTTATTTACTCATTTATTGATTTATTTATTTACTCATTTATTGATTTACTCATTTATTTATTTACTCATTTACTCATTTATTTATTTACTCATTTACTCATTTATTTATTTACTCATTTACTCATTTATTTATTTACTCATTTACTCATTTTCTCATTTACTCATTTACTCATTTATTTATTTACTCATTTATTTATTTACTCATTTATTTACTCATTCACTCACTCATTCACTCACTCACTCACCCATTCATTCATTCATTGATTTATTTATTTATTTATTTACTCATTTATTGATTTATTTATTTACTCATTTATTGATTTACTCATTTATTGATTTACTCATTTATTTATTTACTCATTTATTTACTCATTTATTTATTCACTCATTTATTTACTCATTCACTCATTCACTCACTCATTCAATCACTCACTCACTCACTCACTCACTCACTCACTCACTCACTCACTCACTCACTCACTCACTCACTCACTCACTCACTCACTCACTGATTGATTGATTGATTTATTTATTTATATTAGAAGAGTTAAAGCCACAGGGCCATAGAGGCGAATAGTGTCTATTGTAACAGTCGAAGAATACGCGGAAGCTCTGTGGAGAGGGACTGACAATGGAGTGTCGTGTTGTGTACAGATTATGATGTGTGGATAGATTATGAAATCGTGATGCAAGGTATTCAGGGGTTGATGTATGCAAAATCTGATACAGAAGATAAAAGCAATGCAAACTGCGTCTGTCAGCCAGCTGGATCCAAGACAATTCATTGAAAGACGGTGAGATATGATCATAGAGACGGATGTTACACTACATGTAAACCGAACACAGGCATTATGGACTCGATGTAATTTTTTTGTGTCAGGTCATAGCTGAGATCATTATTTTTCGTTTAACTTCCCCTGGTAGACACCTTACATAGATATCAATACCCCATGGCAGAGGGTAGATTCAGTGGTTAGAGCATTAAGTATATAAATACTCTACAGTATGTATGTATGTATTTATTCACACTGCAATGGATATATATCCGGTGGCAGTGGTAACTAATTACACTCAATAATGACAATAATAAACTTATTAATTAAAAATACAATTAATAATAATACTAATAATTAATACTAACAATAATTTATAATAATAATAATAACAATAATAATAACAGGGAATATCCTAAATTAAATGAAGCACGATCATTTAAAATAACATTTAAAGTAAATCTAATTTGTATCTTAAACCTAAATTCGAACTAAAACCCACGAGTATGATATGTTCATATCTGCACAGGTACCTTTCAACATTACACTCATTTCGCTGTCAACTCACTCACTGCACTGGAACTACGACACATTTCACTGATTCTATCCTGATTTCACTAACACTTCAAAAACATTTCACTGTTCAAATACTTTGCACTGACACTATAAACTATAAAGTTTCACTGACAGGAACACGTTTCACTTACTCGACACACTTCACTGACACGACATAATTCTTCACTGATACAACACTTCAATAACAAAATATAATTTACACCCTTTAATACTATGTATAATTACCGTCTATTAGTAAAGTTCTTAAGCCTCTTTTTAAAAACATTTTTGGTTGTTGGTAAAGCCTTTAGTAAGTCTGCAGGTAAAGCAGTATGAATAAAAGTATACTACTGATAATAATTAAGAAGATATATTCCAAGATAAACATGTTAAACTACTGCGCACCATAATTTAGAATAAACATTTTTCCATCTTCCGTTTCCAACTGTGTATCCTCCAGCATAAAGCCAATGTAAAGGAGGATACAGCTGCTGGGGACACAGATTGCCAAATCTTGTCTCGTTTGTCATACCTCAGTGTGTACGTAACTATACGAAATCTTTCCTGTCAGCCATTTCCGTAAGGCCATATGAAAGAAGTCCTTCATCAATATCAATGTCAATATCTATTAAAACAACTCCAACTTGGATCTCTAATGTTTTCGCACAGTGTCAGGCTAGACGTCTAGCAACATCAATATTATACAAACTAGAAGTAGGCGGAAGACAGCATTGTTGTAGAGAAACGGTGTTAAACATTGATGTGGAAAGCAAACACAATGCTCAGATTCTTCAGTTGTTTGAAAGTTTCTTGGTAAGTAGGGAAACAACTGGTTCAGACATTTTGGCAGCCCTTCTATATGCACAACGCATTTTAATGTATTTCAAACTAGCATTCTTGGGTCCCTTGCTCAAGATAATCAATTATCCCGTTAACTTGGCACTTTATAGACATCAGCGAAAACATGAGGACTTTAATTCATCTTTCATGTAATAATGTCCAGAATATTCTGGGGCTCAAAATTAACTTTAGTTTCTATACATTGAAAATGTCTTCGAAGTAGTTATGCGAAACAGAAGAGAAGGAGAAGATGCAGAGAACCGTCGAGATTAACACTGAACATGACTGCAACTGGACACTGACAGCTTCGGCTTGTCGCGGTCAAGTGAAATCTGGACATATTCTCGTTTGTAATATAAAAGTTCGGCATAATTTAGCAAAAAAAGTGTCAATTACATCATTTCTCTTAATCTTTTCCGCTCGAATGAGTCCATTTGGAATGTCTAAATATAATACCACACCCTTTCTAGCAACATAATATATAGTAGGTACATTGTTTGATCCTTACCCTTATTGACATCCCAATATTGCCAATTAGAATCGTTTCAGGAAACCTAAACTTATTTTTTTTTTTCCAAAAATATCCAATAGCCTATTCCTTTTTGCTTAGGTCACAATACAAGATAGATAGATGCAAAGAAAAAGAATTTTCACCCATAAAAAAAATTCATGTCAAAAAGGGTTACATAGGCTACACTAACTTGAGGATAACTGCTTGAAAAGATTTACCGAGCATCAAATAGGCTTTGAAATCTGTATTTCCTAGCCAATAAAAGGTACAAACACATATAAGCGCTACTTTTCATTCGTTATGTCCAGCAAACGTCGATGACAAATGTAAGCAATAATTCTCTCAAACTATAAATAATGCACGAGTGTAGTATGATTTCTATATGATTATGTCTCGTGACGAGAATATTGTACGAAATGGAAATATAAAAATTGGAAATTTATCTGTTGAAGAGGTGGAGAAGTTCAAATATCTTGGAGCAACAGTAACAAATATAAATGATACTCGGGAGGAAATTAAACACAGAATAAATATGGGAAATGTCTGTTATTATTCGGTTGAGAAGCTTTTATCATCTAGTCTGCTGTCAAAAAGTCTGAAAGTTAGAATTTATAAAACAGTTATATTACCGGTTGTTCTGTATGGTTGTGAAACTTGGACTTTCACTTTGAGAGAGGAACATAGGTCAAGGGTGTTTGAGAATAAGGTTCTTAGGAACATATTTGGGGCTAAGAGGGATGAAGTTACAGGAGAATGGAGAAAGTTACACAACACAGAACTGCACGCATTGTATTCTTCACCCGACATAATTAGGAAATTAAATCCAGACGTTTGAGATGGGCAGGGCATGTAGCACGTATGGGCGAATCCAGAAATGCATATAGTGTGTTAGTTGGGAGGCCGGAGGGAAAAAGACCTTTGGGGAGGCCGAGACGTAGATGGGAAGATAATATTAAAATGGATTTGAGGGAGGTGGGATATGATGATAGAGAATGGATTAATCTTGCTCAGGATAGGGACCAATGGCGGGCTTATGTGAGGGCGGCAATGAACCTCCGGGTTCCTTAAAAGCCAGTAAGTAAGTGTAGTATGGTTTCAGAACTAACCCACGCAGTCAGATTACTCCAACCATCCAACGTTGTTTGTGGATGGCTACTGTTAACTCAGAAATGCATGTGCATTACTCACAACAAAACCACACGTGAATAAAATATTGATATTTTAAAAATACATAAATTTTATAATTAGCGTTTCAATTGAAACGGCTTAATGGCTGCGGCAAATCAATAACAAAAATAACTATGTTTGTATAAAATATCAGCCCTCCCCCCCTACTGTGACGCGAGCGCCGCCAGTCCGTGACAACCTGGGGGTTCCGAGCTCTCCTCCGACGTCAAAAAATCCCCAGCAGGTCTACCAACTCTCAGACTCTCTTTTCCCTCGCTCCAGTAGGAATTTGACCCGTAGTTTCACCACTGCCCCACGCCGCTTTCCACATAAATTTATAACCCCACATATTTCAATTTCAGAACAATAGCAAATATGCAAACTGCTCGATAATGAGCCGCACACTCTTCAGTGGCGGATCACTGCTCAACAAGTCATTCAAACGCGCTGAAATATTTTTATACGCTAAAACCAGGCGGTACACGAGTGCAACAAATAGTTGGGATGCTGTAGAGCAGCTGTTATTCTCTATACGCACTTGAATATTGAAACTGTATTATTCTAGTGAAGCATCGGTTGTTATGAAAGGGTTGGTCGGGGGTGTTTCAACTACTGCTGGGGGCCGTTACTGCTGCATATGACATATTTTGTGTAGATAAGTGTGTGTGCGTGTGGATGGCGGGCGGGGGGGCCTCTTGTAATTCGTCATTCATATGCAAATCCAAACGCGTACACACACAGTAATATTATACAAGCAGGGAGGGCACATAATTTGTAGCGGAGAGCTACAGCTGTGGGTGTGATTTTACCGTCACACCTTTTATAATCGTCACACACGCATCCAGAGGGTGGTTTAGGTACAGACATATGCCAATAACTTTCGCCACCCCTTGGAGCCCTTGAACAGTTTAACAAACTCTATGTTACGGAATACTAACTATATCTGTAGACATATCACACAATGGAAATGTTTGGCGTTGTTTAAAAATTCGCTGTAATCAAAATGTGTAGGCGTATACGTGGCGTGTTTTCAATTTCCATCTGTAAACTTGTTCAACAATTATTGCCTACCCCGTGTGGGTTCATTTATTTAGCTGCCAGATTTGCATGCATCTGCGGCAGATCCTCGCCGTTCGATTCAGCGTTTGCAACAAGGCTGATTATTACACGTTCGAATTCGAATTATTTTTCATCTTGATCCACGTGCTCTGTCCCGTGTCCTCCAGTGAGTCTGCATTTTACGTCTACAGTACAGAGGTGAGCCTGCCTGGAGAGAAATAAAAAATAGGTTGCAGCCGCCAAATTACTCAAGGAACGACCACTCATATAAATTGAGGGAAAGAAGACAGAGGACGGACACTGAAAAGTTTTCTTTTCTCAATCGTACTATCAGGGACTGGAATGCTTTACCTGCAGACTTACTAAAGGCTTTACCAACAACCAAAAAGTATTTAAAAATAGGCTTAAGGACTTTACTAATAGACGGTAATTATACACAGTATTTAAACGGTGTAAATGATATATTGTTATTGAAGTGTTGTATCAGTGAAGAAAGTGGCAGTGCAAAGTATTTGAACAGTGAAATGTTTTTGCAGTGTTAGTGAAATCAGGATAGAATCAGTGAAATGTGTCGTAGTTCCAGTACAGTGAGTGAGTTGACAGCGAAATGAGTGTAATGTTGAAAGGTACTTGTGCAGATATGAACATATCATACTCGTGGGTTTTAGTTTGATCTTAGGTTTAAGATACAAATTAGATTTATTTCAAATGTTATTTTAAGTGATCGTGCTTCATTTAATTTAGGATATTCGTTGTTGTTGTTATTATTAATTATTAGTATTAATTGTATTTTTAATTAATAAGTTTATTATTGTCATTATTGAGTGTAATGAGTTACCACTGCCACCGGGTATATACCCATTGCAGTGTGAATAAATAAATGCATACATACATACATAGATGAGAACATTAAAACAATGAATGGAATGTCTAAACATCGACGCTTGTCGTAGCTCTTACCGTTTCTGTGGGAATATTCGAGAACCATATTTTAGAACAGGTTATGACAAACTTCCATATCTCATGTCTAATAGTACATTATGCAACGAGGCTATAATGGTAGTAATTAAGACGCGAGTATGTTTATGAAACTCGCTTGCGCTCGTTTCATAATTTTCATACGAGCGTCTTAATTACCATTATAGGCAAGTTTCATACGACTTTTTATGCTCGACAATATTTCTAACTTGAAATTATTCATAAGTAGCCTATTCATGTTATTGTTATCTGAGTGAGGAGCGGAACTGACCTTGCGCAATAGCCTACCTCGTAAATTGTGAGATGAGCGCAGACGCGAAAGTATTGATTTTTTCCGAGAAACAGATGTCGACAACCTTGATATAATCTAGAGAGTAAAAGAAACATTAATCTTGATATAACCTTGAAATTGAATTATACATTGAAAAACGAGATGGCAAATTGAATTTATTTCAATATTATTTACAATTAACGCTAATTATTATAGTAACAGAACTGACTTTATTTCAAATGTAGGTTATTTATTGTGCAATTGGTGAAATCGATCCTTGCGCTTTCATATGGTGCTTTCTGATTGGCGGAACACCTGAACTTTAATGAATAGGTGTACTTTAATGAGGTGCATTAATGGGCTGCTACCAGGTGTATAATTACTACATTTCGGCATGGTCGAGCATAAAATTGTTTTTAGTCTCGCCACCTTATCATCCTTCAATAATTTATACACAGTACTTAGAAAGGTCAATGTGTTATGACTATCAACATTATGCCATTGTAATCATCATCATCATCATCATCATCATCATCGCCATCATCATCAAACTCATTTTCATCACCATCATAATTCCGAACATACCGTTGTACTACAAATCAACTTGTGTTAATATTGAATACGAACGCTGTGGAAGATCTAGGCTATATTTTTACTATGAAACAAATCTTAAAAAAAATGAGTCGAGTACAACTTGGAAACCTACAGGGTGGGGCATGGGAACCAAGTTTTTTAAATGGCTTGTACTCGGTCATTATGAAAGGGAGAGACGTGCGGCATGTGACAGTCCATTCCGTGGCTCATAGCATTTCACCTGCAGTCGGCATCATGGAGCAGTGGACGCATGTTTGCATATGATTGTTTTGTTAGGAATGGCGAGTCGGTGACCTCGATACGGCGTGAGTTTTGCTACAGATTCAATATTAATCGCAATGATTCTGTTCCCGTGCGTGACACAATCTTATGTTGGGTTAAAAAGTCTTAAAAATGTTAAAAAAAAAAGGCGCAATACTGAAGGATAAATCGCCCGGCCCCCAACACAGAGTGCGTACTCTAGAAATTTTTCAGTCAGACAAGCGATACTGCGCAGGCCAGGCCGCTCTGCTCGAAGACATTCAGCTGCTCTTGGAATCAGCAATCGTATGGTAAGACGGATTTTGCATGGCGATTTACATTTACACCCATACAAGATAGGCGGTTTCAGCAAGATGAGGCCACGGCGCATATCTCCAGAGCGTCAATGGCAGTTCTTTGCCTCCTGTTTTCCAATCGTCTCATTTCGAGATTTGGTGATGTTCCATGGCTCCCTCGGTCCCCTGACCTGTCCACGTGATTTTTTTCTATACGAGTACCTAAAGACACGTGTTTATGAGGATAAACCCCGAATATTAGATGAATTAAAGGACACAGTACTTCAACACATCACCCAAGTCAACAGAGATCCCATGGAAAGAATAGAGGTGAATTTTCGTCAACGCCTTAAGCAATGCGTCAACGCAGACGGACATCACATGCCAGATTGTAATTTTCCGCTCATAATTGAAATGGTATGTTCTCACAAACGTTGTTCTACCAATAAAATGTGTTGAAAACAAAAACTGTTTTATGATTATTTTAAAAACACTTGGTTCCTATGCCTCACCCTGTACATAAAATTTGTCGGCCTGGAGAAGATATTTCATATAGTCAGTGGATATAAATTTATTATAACTATTTCGTTTATATGACGCCATTCCATTTTCGACCAATTAAGTGTAATAAAACTTAGAATTCGATTTATCACATTGTCGTTCTTTTGTTTAGTCAGTGTCGCCAACTGTTTCCCCGTAAATCGATGAGTATAAATCGAATAATGTAACGATGAAGTACTAAATAAGTCCGAAATCCTACTTCCACATCTACATTTTCATATTCTAATTCCATGTCCATTGTATCTAAAGAAAATAACACTCCTTCATTCAGATTTGATAACTGCGTTTTCAACAATCGTTTATTTAATTAATGTATTAATCAGGTTATTTGTAATAATTATACTACAAAATGTTTAAATTGAATTATGACTTCAGCAGATAATGAAAACGTATTTCTGTTATAATAACAAGAGAAAAGCGCAGAACATGTAATTAACATTGTTAAACCTGCATTTCGTTTTTCTCAATTGGCATTACTGAATAATATCCCATTTTTTTTATTGCAGTAATCCATATTCATCTGTTCTTCACAATGTCTGAATAGGTAAGCATTCATAAATAGGCCTATACAATTATTAACATTCTGTGAGTGAATTTTACGGATATATTGTTTACATTTTTATTTTATTCACACAATATTCCTAATAAATGTCACTGGAGGTCTGAGATTTAGCCCACCTGGAAAACATTATACAGGGTGAACCATAATTAATGTCATTAATTTCAGGGAGTTATTCTTTGAGATCTTTCAAACAAAATAGTTCAATACAATTTTGCTCGATTTTGCTTCCTTTTAGAGATAAAAACTGCTTTACATGAAACATTTCAGAGCGTGTTTTGGGAAAGCTATTGATTTAATTCCCAATATGCTCAGTCAATTTAAGTGATCAGTGTATTGTGATAAGAAAGATAAAAAAAACTAATTTTATCCTTTAAATGTGCAGAAATTTGATCCAAAAACAAATGTAATATTTCGTTCTGCAAAGGAATTTTAAAAAGTTAAATTTGTTCCGATTAATTTTATTTATTTATTTATTTAATCTGGTAGAGATAAGGCCATCAGGCCTTCTCTTCCCCTGTACCAGGGGATTACAACTACAATATTAAGAATACAATTACAATTATAATTACAATTAATATTAAATTTACAAATACAATAAAAATCAAAGTACTAAAAGATTAACTGATTAATAAAAGCTAGACAGTTTATTGTTAAAGTTAAGAAGAGAGAAGCATTTCTTTTATTGATTAAGTAAAAATTAAAGCTACTCTACGCAGTAAGGAAATGCTTAATAAGTTTGCTTTTGAACGCTACTAAATTCCGACAGTCTCTGATGTCACTGGATAGGGTATTCCACAAGCGCGAGAGCGGGATTGTGTATGATGATGAATACGATGATGACTTATGTGTTGGTATGGCTAGTATGCGGCTATTTTGCGTGCGTGTTAAGATTATGATATGATGACAGGTAACTGAAACGGGAGGCAAGTAGGTAGGTGTAGAGGTGTGAAGGACTTGGAAAAGGAGAACAAGGGAATGAAAATTTCTACGTTCGTTAAGCCGTAGTCAGTTTAGAGTTTGGAAGGATGGGGTAATGTGGTAATTTTCTGCACAGGACAAAACTATTTTTTTTTCGAATCACTTATGATCATAATACACTACTTTATATAATTTCTGCAATACTTTTTTTTTCTTTTTTTTCTTTATGAATATGAGAAGCAATGCTTCCCTTGCCTTCCATGTACAGCAAATCCATTATTCAGGAGAGAAAAAAACGAAAGTGATCAGAACCTGCTTATTTAATGATTTTCACCATCAGAACCTTTAGACCTATGCAAGATAGAAAGAATATTTCACGCGAGACCATATAAAATGATGTGAAATATCATATTTTACAAATGCTGTGCCGCTGACACCAAAATTTCAAGGAAGCTGTACTCCCAAGAGGGCCACCATTAATAACACAATTGCCCAATGCGTATTTTTATGCGTGTCCTGAAATCGGTCGGTGACGCGTGCTGCCAGTTGCCATAATGGCGACACGAAATGTCATAAAATGGCGAGCACACTCAACTGCGCCCCATCACGGTGTGACATTAGTACAACGTGTGCCACTAGTTGGCGCACCTGCCACTACTACGTGAGTCTACAGCAGGTCATAGTTTGCATCGACGTGACATTCAGGAAGGATTCCATTCCACACATTAATTGTCAAAAATGTGGGCGTGGCATTTCTGAACGATCACACCAGATCGACTTTATAGCTTCTTTCTGAATGGATAATGTCGGATTAGCAGGTGATAACCGGGCAAGCGAATAAAGAGGGATCATAGTTCCAACTGCCATAAAACATACGTGGTCAGAAAGCTGTCTGAAGGACGAGCCATTAAGGAAAAGAATCTCAAATTCGCAGCCCCGAGACTTCACCAATCACGGACGGTCCTGTCCAGAGTGCTGCATTGGAGTTAAATCGCTCGCTTGAACTCGGTCGAGTGTCGCACGCTCGAGTGAGATACGATCGGTCGTGATACGCTCGTAATAAATAGAAGCACCGTACAAGGTCATCTCACCGACATGTCTTATCTTGTATGGAAGGCGACAGATAAGATACACATATGTTTTGCTCATATGGTAAAAGTAAGGCTTTATTTTCTGCGTTTATGACAAACGTTTAATGGACCAGTCAATGGAACGTACCAAAACAGGAACATGAAGTTGTAAATAAAATAGTATGAAAAACTTCGATGTACAGTTATTATTGCTAATTAATATATTATTCAATATTTGATTTACCACATATATAATATGATAGGTCCATACATAGTGTTCCGCCTATATACTGCGACAATGTAAAAACGTTTTACAAAATATTATTGATATATTAGTAGATTGATAACAATATTAGTACAGAGATAACGTCAAGAAAATATAATAAAACGAATAATAATGCTGCACAACTGTTACAGACGCAAAGATTGATATACGAATTATTAGAGATGATGATGATGATGATTATCATTATTATTATTATTATTATTATTATTATTATTATTATTATTATTATTACTACTACTACTACTACTCCTACTACAAGAAAACTTGATACGGTTCTTGCATTATCGTGATTGTGTTCTCCGTTTATAATAATTACATTTACATCCAATAACATCTATCGGATGTGGCAAAAACAAAAATCACTCCTGTGTGTGGGGGGGGGGGGGAACATTTAGCCTACCTACAACATTTATATTACATTTTAAAGGAAGTTTTGTAGTTGTACTGTGGAGAGGTTAGTTAAACACTACAAAGTTTTAAAATGATAAACATCTATGATGTTACTACACAGTTCATCACTGTAACAAGAACGAATGTCTAACGCTCCGCTAATACCGTTCGAGGATTTATCGCTCGCGACAATTTTACCCATCATGCATGTGCGCTACCTATCGGATTATGCTATGAACTACTTGGCGCTCGAGCGAAAACGTCCGAGGTCCTGTCTATGCGTTCTCGAAAATAAAATTCTTGCATAATTCCTCAACTGAGTCCTAGATAAAGTGCTCAGTGCACCTCACATCAAATTTACATCAATGATAAGGAGGGAATCTGGAATCTGGAGCAATGTATGTTTCGAAGATATAATTTGTGGACTGTTTAATTTGTTCATAATCAGGTGGTTGGATCGACGTGAAGACGTCTTCGATGTAACAGTTGTTTACATGACGAGGTAAAAATGGTAGACCCGTAAATAATTTCAGATATTTACCACAGACTATTGTTTAGTCAACTATCCAAAGACAGGTTTTAACCTCGTAGACCTGTGACATCAATAAATAATTGTCATGAGGCAACTACGCCAGGAGATAATGGGTTAAGGTGGCCAGTTTATTTTCCCTCCATTGGATATACCGCTCATTAGTAACCTATTACACTAATCAGACTTCAGAAGTATACAAACAATTTTTTCTTACTCTGACACATATTGTCAATTGAGAGCCACTGACTATATTTTGGTATATTATGTATCATAATAGGTTTACTTTCAAATGTTTGTTTATTACAACACAAAACTATATACAAGTATTGCAATAACAAAAACATTCCAAACAGACACAATACTTAATAAAAGAATTGTTCCAAAACAGTGAGAATCTCCTAGTTCAACATAAGTAAATATTTCTGTACATATGATAGAATTGTTATACTCCTACTTATTACAATCCATACATTGTGACATTGTATGAGTATTTGCATTACTGTGACATGTAGTTCAAAATCTATGCGTTCTCGAAAAACTTGTATGCTTCCTCCCAAACTAAGCGAATATGATAATAATAATAATAATAATAATAATAATAATAATAATAATAATAATAATAATAATAATAATAATAATGGCTTATTTAACCTGGAAGAATTAAGGCCATACGGCCTTCTCTAACACTCATTTGTATTTGTAGCCACATATGGAATTAGTTCAATAATAACCAGGTACCAATTTACCCAGTTCCGGGACATCAGGATTAGCAACTGACCGAAACTCAATTTAAGTTCCATAGACCCAGCCGTAGTATTTCCCACTCAGCTCACACCTACCCTACTCTGAGTGGTCACACATTCGGCCTGCAACGCAAGTGGTCCTGGTTCGAGTCCCGCTCAAGATCTTGATTTTTCAGTTCAGTTTTTCTCTGGGTTCTTCCGTTTCTAAATATTAGGCATCTACATCAATCCGTCAACATTTCTTCATTTCGTCATGATTCATAGCAATCCCCGAACGCCGGTTGGCGACGTACGGAGGGGGCTGGTCTAGGGACGAGTGGGGTTGCCTGCCAGCCAGTGTGGGTTTGGAAATGTACCTAGCTTCAGGATTAGCGCAATGGTTATTGATAGGTCTCAGTGCTGGGTCATAGTGCCCCCCTCCTGAAATTACATACTGTACCATTTAACCCCCACCCATGGACAATGGATCTGTCTAAACAGTCAGTAAGTGAAATTACTGTATTTTCGCCCGCCCTCTTCGCACACAAGTAGGCCTACTGTACATTTTTTTTATTTTTAGTAGGTTATTTTACGACGCTTTATCAACAGCTTAGGTTATTTAGCGTCTGAATGAGATGGAGGTGATAATGCCGGTGAAATGACTCCGGAGTCCAACACCTAAAGTTACCCAGCTTTTGCTTATATTGGGTTGAGGGAAAACTCCGAAAAAAACCTCAACCAAGTAACTTGCCCCTACCGGGAATCGAACCCGGCCACCTGGTTTCGCGGCCAGACGCGCTAGCCATTACTCCACAGGCGTGGACCCTACTGTACAATCGAACTAAATTCTATTTATTTATTTATTTTAGTAAGTTATTTTACGACGCTTTATCAACATCTTAGGTTATTTAGCGTCTGAATGAGATGAAGGTGATAATGCCGGTGAAATGAGTCCGGGGTCCAGAACCGAAAGTTACCCAGCATTTGCTCATATTGGGTTGAGGGAAAATCCCGGAAAAAACGTCAACCGGGTAACTTGCCCCGATAGGGAATCGAACCCGGGACACCTGGTTTCGCTAGCCGTTACTCCACAGGCGTGGACACTAAATTCTTCATTGGTTCTCGCCTGGTGACAGACATCAAAGTCTTGTAGTTCCTGCTGTGGACGATATTTCCAGAAATCGTTTGCCGATATATTTCGCTACAGATTCCACCGCCACCTTCTCTTCTTCTTTTCTCTCGTGATTTTTATTATAAGGTATTCACGTAATCAGCAGGCGGATATTCAGAACGGAAGTCGCAACGAGAAAATCTAATCTCCGTTCTCTGTCTCCTGCCCCTTCCCCTCCGCCATCTTTTTTCCCCTCGAAATCAAAACAAGACTTTAATTACCGCAGGGACTGAGAGGAGATCTTGGACCTCGCAGTTCAGTCCAATTCCAAGTTTCACCATCTCGAGGAAATGTGCAGGGGAGAGAAGAAAATGGGATTTGATATTCGACCCACCCCCTTCTTCTTCAGAAACAGTGCTATGCAAGAAATGTAGGGAAGCTTGGAATTCGGACATCAGTCGAAAAATGTTATGTAGTAAGGTAAATATTCATGGAACGGCTGAACGAAATTGAAAGCTTCAATGTTCGTTGGAAACCGTGGTGGTAGGTACGAATCCCGAATAAGGCATATTTTTTTCAGTTATCAAATTCTTCACCTGACATACTGTAATTAGGAACATTAAATCCAAACGTTTAAGATGGGTAGGGTATTTAGCACGTATGAGCGAATCCAGAATTGCATATAGAGTGTTAGTTGGATGGCCGGAGGGAAAAGACCTTTGGGGAGACCGAGACGTAGATGGGAGGATAATATTAAAATTTATTTGGGGTGTGATTATAGACACTGGAATAATCTTGCTCAGGATAGGGACCGTTTATGTGAGGGCGTCAATGAACCTCTTTACAAGTCATAAGTAAGTAGGCCTAAGTAAGTAAGTATCAAAGTATTTTTCTTTCCTGCTGTTCAACGTTCAGAAATATTTTCCCATTCAGATTGGACTGATCCTAGCTCTTCTTATCAACATGATGTCCGGTATTGATTTAGAAAGTTGAATCTTGCTCACTTCATGCCGTAGCGTCCCGTTCTGTGCCAATGTAATATCCGGTCGAAAATTATCATGTAAGTATTTATATAGGCGTTTATAGTAAATTAGTTTAAAATAGCTTGCAAGAGAGACTTAGACTATCAATTTTAGGTTAATATAGTTCATAAAATTGATTCTACGGAATAATAAGGGTTAAATAAATAAATAAATAAACAAACAAATTAATTAACAAACAAATAAATAAATAAGTAAATAAATAAATAAGTAAATAAATAAATAAACAAGTAAATAAATAAGTTAATATATAAATAAATAAGTAAATAAATAAATAAATAAATAAATAAGAAAATAATTAAATAAATAAGAAAATAAATAAGTAAATAAATAAATAAGAAAATAAATAAGTAAATAAATAAATAAATAAGTATGTGAAAAATAAATAAATAATTAATTAAATAAATAAGACAAATAAACAAACAAATAAATAAATAATACTCTTTTTTTTAGTTGGTTATTTAACGACGCTGTATCAACTACGAGGTTATTTAGCGTCGATGAGATTGGTGATAGCGAGATGGTATTTGGCGAGATGAGGCCGAGGATTCGCCATAGATTACCTGACATTCACCTTACGGTTGGGGAAAACCTCGGAAAAAACCCAACCAGGTAATCAGCCCAAGCGGGGATCGAACCCGCGCCCGAGCGCAACTTCAGATCGGCAAGCAAGCGCCTTAACCGACTGAGCCACGCCGGTGGCAATAATACTCCTCTCACGGAATCAAATGTATGAAATTCTAAAGGCGAACATGGTAAGTGCTTATATGAATGGGTTAGTAACAGATCAGCAGATACTTGTAAGCAGCAATTGCAGACGAAGTCAACAAAAGATTCGTTAAAAATTGAGTAGGCAGACAGTGCTCACTCAGCTGGGGAAGTGCTATGAGTGGATGTGGTCGCTCACGTCATAAGGCAACTCAACTTCTCCAGCCAACTGCGAGCATGACGTAATCATCAGCCAGTCAGCGAACTATCATGTCAGCTGATCAGAAGTGTGGTTCCCTGCTGGAAATATTTTCTTTACTTGGTTATTTAACGACGCTCTATCAACTATGAGGTTATTTAGTCGATGAGATTGATGATAGCGAGATAGAATTTGGCGAGATGGAGCCTAGGATTCGCCATAGATTATCTGACATTTATTTTACGGAAAAAAAACCAACATGTAACCAGTCCAAGCGGTAATCGAACCCGTACTCGAGCGCAACTCCGGATTGGCAGCCGGAAATAAGAGGAAACGCTCTATCGTAGATACTTCAGTTCCCTTCTCATGCAACGTTTCCTCGCACTCTTCTCTCGTCCGTGGAAGTAACGAATGACAGCTTTCTTTCCCGTCTTCCTAGAGAGTCTTTAAGCAGCTTCAACATCAAATCTGACGTCGCAGAACTATGAGCCTTACAATGAACAGAATATTGGAACGAAATTCCATCTATTGCAGATAATTCTGGCAGCTGGCTGTCCTGGAGGAACTCGAAGCCAGAAATCCTACACGCGGGAAACAAAATATTTCTGTCTTGCTCTTTCCTACGATCAGGAAGAGAATAACGCGATCTTGATATTTCCGGACTGGCTGGACAATGTCGTGTAGGACCCCCACTGACTCCTGCCCAGTGCCCGCTGTCTTGATATCCGACCCCGGGATGCTTTCTTGCCTGCCCTCCGGAGAGAGAAGAACAGCGGGATATCGCATCGCTACAGCGACTGTCTTCATGAGAGCTAACGTTTAAAACATAATCATTCAGCATTTCGGAGTAATTTTCGATGCACGAGGAACACTACGCTGCAAGTAAATTTCAAGATTTGCAAGGACCTCTTACGAGAGAAACGCGGTCGTTTTTAGTACGTCAATTGTCCATAGCTAACTCCATAAATCCTAAACTATTTGATGAATTTTATCCATATTTTGTGTTCAACCGGGAATGCAGCAAACGAAAACTAATATATGAGCCGTTCAGAGCAAAAGTGGTGTAAGTAAAATTTGGGTAATAATAATAATAATAATAATAATAATAATAATAATAATAATAATAATAATAATAATAATAGTTTTATTTTCCCTGGCAAAGTTAAGGCCACCAGGCCTTCTCTTCCACTCAACCAGGATCAAATCACATACAGAAAAATACATACCGGTATACAAATATTAACTTAAAAATAATAATAAACATAATTAAGAAAAAAAGAGAGATTGAATACATATACACAATCAGTATTAACTTTAAAATAATAATAAAAAAATACAGGCTATATAATGAAAAAAGAGACTGAATACATAATCACTAGGGAACGGAATTTGGAGTAGTAAAAGCTAGTATTGGCATCTACACAGTCATTTGTTTACAACCCTTTATACCAAGTCCTCCCCTCCATGACATACTCGCAGGTCTCTACACGTCAACAACAGGTGAAAGGGACAGTTGTCGCATAAGAACTTCAACGTGCAGGTTTGCAGTTCAGAGTAGTGAAGTGCAGGTACAATGCCGAAAGTGAAACCAACTAACAATACAGTATTGAAAGACTATATTTGTAAAACCTCCAGATCAAGTATCAAAATTCAGGAAACAATTCCCTAAATTGTCGCTTCCCCCATGTCCAGTTCCTACGAGATGGGGGTCATGGTTAGAAGCTTGCAATTATTACGCACGTCACCTCCAATCTGTGAAGAAAGTGGTCCAGTCTTTCGATCCCGATGACGTGGCTGCGATTCAAATACGCCAGGAACTGCTAAATGATGAAACAATCGAAAAAGAAGTCACGGATATTAAGTCAAATTTGTTATATTTACCGGATGCCATTATTCAATAAGGAAAGTCAGGAGTAGAACTAGTTGAGCAAATAAATATTATGAGGACTATTGTAAATAAACTGAGTGCAGTAGAAGGTGAAATAGGAAAACGTGTTGGTGAAAAAATGAAGAAAGTTTTGATTAAAAATGGTGGATACGATATTCTTAGTCGGATTTCAGATGTACTAACAAAGACGTTTCCCAATGACGTCATTCAACATGTGAATTTAATTGACGTATCTTGTTTCAAGTACTCTCTAATTGTCTCTGCAGATGGAGAGCGGAGTTTTTCCATGTTACAAAATTTCCTTCCTTGCAACAGAGCAAAGTTGTATTTTGAAAATTTGAAAATAATATTTACAATTTATTACAACAAGGCATAGCATTAATTGAAAATGCCATTTCGTTTGGATCTACATATTCAGAGCCGAGTTCCATACAGAAGACAACTGTCTATCAATATCAATATGTCCACTGACACGCGAAGATGCAGAGGTTGATATTTAATTATGTATATTTGTAATGTTGTTTATTGGTGTCTTGTGCGTTGCGAAGAAAAGCACATGTAGTTCACAAAGAAATGCAGATTATGTATGTAGGTCATTATATGTCATTAAACTATTCCATTTGTTTATTCTGAAATATATTTACAGACGTTGCGTGTAAGTTTGTATGAAGTGGACTGTACTCGTCCATGCAGCTCGCTTGACAGTCACTGAGCTACGAATATCTATACTACGTTTCACCATTCTTTATAATACTCCAAATCCCTTTCCCTGATAATCACAAACAGGAAAATGCATTCTAGTATACAAGTATTAACTTAAAAAAAAAAAAGAATTAATACATATGAATATAATCTCACAACTAAAAGAATAGTACAATTAGTATGATCAGCACAGCACGTGTTACATTGAGACAATGACAATTACCTAGATATTAGTGTTAATGGAAAAATAAAGTAATGACTGTGTAAAATAGTAATGAGGTTTAAAGTAAAAGTTCTGTAAAATACAGCGCAAAGTAGCAATTAATATGTCCTTCTTGCTATCCACTGACTACTAATCTAATAGTCTAAATAAATTGAATATTAATTGCTACATTGCGCTAAATTTTACCCTCATTACTCATTTTTGACTTACACCACTTTTGCTCTGAATGGCTCATATATATATTTTTTTTATCAAACTTCTCAGTCTTGTTTTAAGAAACACAACAAGATGATCGTTATTATCAGAAGAGGAGATGACACTAAGGGATTTGCTACTACAGGTAAATGACAGCTGTGAACAGTATGGAATGAAGATAAATGCAAACAAGATGAAGATCATGCTTATCGGTGAAAAAAAAAAAATGTAAAGTGTAAATTCGATATGAGACAGTAGAGCAAGTGGACATCTTCATATACTTGGAATGTACTATACTATAAGCAGTGACATGAATTGCTGCCTGGAAGTCAAAAGGAGTATAGCAATGACAAAAGAAGCTTTTAATAAGGAAAAGAGTATCTTCTGAGGACCTCTGGAAAAAGAACTAAGGAAGAAACTAGTAAAGTGCTTTTTTTTAAGTAGGTTATTTTACGACGCTTTATCAAAAGTTTAGGTTATTTAGCGTCTGAATGAGGTGAAGGTGATAATGCCGGTGAAATGAGTCCGGGGTCCAGCACCGAAAGTTATCAATCATCATACACAATCTCGCTATCGTGCTTGTGGAATACCCTACCCAGTGACATCAGAGACTGTCGGAATTTAAAAGTATTCAAAGATAAACTCACTAAGCATTTTCTTACTGCGTAGAGTATCTAAGTTTTTTTTTTACTTAAGTAAAAATTAATCTTTCTTTGTTCTTAATTTCTACAATAAACTGTCTAGCCTTTATTAATCAGTTAATCTTTTAGTACTTCGATTTTTATTGTATTTGTAAATATAATATTAATTCTAATTATAATTGAGACCGGAGGGAAAAAGACCTTTAGGGAGGCCGAGACGTAGATGGGAGGATAATATTAAAATGGATTTGAGGAAGGTGGGATATGATGATAGAGACTGGATTAATCTTGCTCAGGATAGGGACCGATGGCGGGCTTATGTGAGGGCGGCAATGAACCTTCGGGTTCCTTAAAAGCCATTTGTAAGTGAGTAAGTAAGTATAATTATAATTGTATTCTTAATATTGTAGTTGTAATCCCCTGGTAGAAGGAAGAGAAGACCTGTTGGCCTTATCTCTATCAGGTTAAATAAATAAATAAATAAAGTAAGTAAATAAATAAGTAAATAAATAAATAAGTAAATAAATAAGTAAATAAATAAGTAAATAAATAAATAAGTAAATAAATAAATAAGTAAATAAATAAATAAGTAAATAAATAAATAAGTACATAAATAAATAAGTAAATAAATAAATAAGTAAATAAATAAATAAATAAATAAATAAGTAAATAAATAAACAAATAAATAAATAAGTAAATAAATAAATAAGTAAATAAATAAATAAGTAAATAAATAAATAAGTAAATAAATAAGTAAATAAATAAGTAAGTAAATAAATAAATAAGTAAGTAAATAAGTAAATAAATAAGTAAATAAATAAACAAATAAATAAATAAGTAAATAAATAAATAAGTAAATAATAAATAAGTAAATAAATAAATAAGTAAATAAATAAGTAAGTAAATAAGTAAATAAATAAGTAAATAAATAAACAAATAAATAAATAAGTAAATAAATAAGTAAATAAATAAATAAGTAAATAAATAAATAAGTAAATAAATAAATAAGTAAATAAATAAATAAGTAAGTAAATAAGTAAATAAATAAGTAAATAAATAAACAAATAAATAAATAAGTAAATAAATAAATAAGTAAATAAATAAATAAATAGCACTTGTTGAAGGCTAGCTCATTTTAAATCGTAGTAAACCTGTGGCAGAAATAGAAGAATAAGCAGTCTTAACGTATTCAATTTGAAGTCATTATCTAAAGTGTTCAGACCATAAATAGAAGAGGAGCGTCATAAACTAGAATGACTTTGCAGGTCCACATCCCTTTGAATTATAAGCCTGCAGCGCTGATCTTATATTATTGACTGTTTGTTTAAAATGTAGTCACTGTGTTACACCATGAAGTACGATAGAATGTAGCAAATATATTTAATTCAAGGTCGGATACAAACGTAAGCCAAGAGCATGAGGCATACTGTATGCAATAAAATCATGTATCAACTGAACCAATTATCTCCGAATACTTTTCCATACAAGAAGTACAAAAAATAATTACTTTCTAGTTATAAAAATTATGACGGAATTGAGAATTTCTGTGGTCAGCGCGGCATATAACTTACCCATTAGCAGAGAAGAAACACCCGCCATGCATTGATCATGTTCTATGCCTTGACTCAAAATACTCCGGACACGGGGGGCTTTGTTTGGGACCCGTCGTCAAGGCGACCGTAGTTATCAACCAATACGATACCATCGCGTTAGGCGCTGTTGCCAAATTTTTTCCTACTTTGTAATTTGTTTGCTTGCATTCCGCGAGTTCTATGCACGTATGTTATTTTACGATGTAATATTCGTACTTTTTGCGTTGCGTTACATTCCTGTGTGAGTCCACCACATTACCACATTTATCACCGTAGCTAATAAATTTTAAGGATTAAAGCGGAAGAACGACGTTAATAATAATAATAATAATAATAATAATAATAATAATAATAATAATAATAATAACCGGTTCCACCTACCAGAGCAGGAGAGTTGTAAAATTTACACCATATTTAAGTTGAATTAAAACTCCAAATCAAGTTCCTTCCTGTCAACTGCAATATGAAAAAGTTGACAGTGCTATTAGTTATTTTTGGTAGTGGCTTCTACGTTGAATTTGCATAAGTTAATATTAATGTAAGTTGTAACTATGTTCTATTGAGTATAAAGTATTATTAGTAATAGTTTTATTTTCCCTGGCAGAGTTAAGGCCATCAGGCCTTCTCTTCCACTCAACCAGGATCAAATCACATACAGAAAAATACATACCGGTATACAAATATTAACTTAAAAATAATAATAATAAACATAATTAAGTAAAAAAGAGAGATTGAATACATATAGTCTACACAATCAGTATTAACTTTAAAATAGCAATAATAAAAAAATATATATAATTAAAAAAGAGACTGAATACATAATCACAAACAGGAAAATACATTCTAGTATACAAGTATTAACTTAAAAAAAAAAGAATGCATATGAATATAATTTCACAACTAAAGAAATAGTACAATTAGTATGATCAGCACAGCACGTGTTACATTGAGACAATGACAATTACCTAGATATAAGTGTTAATGGAAAAATAAAGTAATGACTGTGTAAAATAATAATAATAATAATAATAATAATAATAATAATAATAATAATAATAATAAATAAAAATTATACCTAAAAAACTAATTCTGTGCATTTAAAATATTTCTCAATAACCTAATTTTAAACAACTGAGGACTAAGACTACCCCTGATTTCCAGCGGCAGCGGATTCCATGGCTATTGAGAAAGAACTTGAGTACAGAGATGTCTGATGACGTGGTATTGATAGCAACAGATTGTGCTGTGAACGTGTATTACGATTATGATGTGAAGCTAGGAGAGTAAACCGAGAGGCAAGGTAGTAGGGTGTGGAATCATGTATAATTCGATATAGCAGGCAAAGAGAATGTACTAAACGTCGATCTTGCAAGTGGAGCCAGGAGAGTCGTAGAAAATATTCCGATATATGATCATGTCGGCGGATATTGAAAATAAATCGGACGCAGACATTATGTAACATTGAGAAAGTTCAGCACTTAGGTCGCTATATAAAACATCACAATAGTCAAAGTCATAGTCAAAGTATTAAACAAACTAAAGATGAATAGTGGGATTACAATAATCCTCTTGGAGATGGGATCACGTTCTCAAATACGTGAACAAACGTGGTGAAGAATCTACAATAGAAAGAAATTGTACTCAGTTTTTTTTTTTTTTTTTAGGATGTCACCCAGCAATTCCGACCGGTATATTTTCAGCTCAGTTTTACATAACATATTATTAAAATCAACTAAACGGCGGTCGACAAATGAAGGATCAATGTCTGGCCGCGAAACCAGGTGTCCCGGGTTCGATTCCCGGTCGGGGCAAGTTATCTGGTTGAGGTTTTTTTCCAGGGTTTTCCCCTCAATCCAATAAGAGCAAATGCTGGGTAACTTTCGGTGCTGGACCCGGACTCATTTCACAGGCATTATCAACTTCACCTCATTCAGAAGCTAAATATCCTAAGATGTTGATGAAGCGTCGCAAAATATCCTACTAAAATAAAGAAGAATAAATTGGCGGGTCGCGAGTCGCAGTCGAAACAGTGTACCTCGAGAATCCGAAGTCACAGAACGTTCGTAGAGGTGTCAAACGATTTGTAACGGACCAGGCTACAAATCTCAATTGAGCAACAATAATCAGCAGTCGACAAGATAAATTGGAAAAATTCACGAGTGAATTTGAGTGAAAAGAGAAAATTCACAACGTCGAGGCATACGCAGGGCAAATGCCTACTCCGATTTTTTAAAAATCAAAAGTGAAACTTCGATTTATTGTCTTAATATTTCAATCGTTCAAGATAATTCAAACTTTGCTGTATTGAATGTAAAATAATGAAATGGTACCTAACCAACAATAAGTACAGTAATATGAAATTATGCAACAGACTGAGGACAATATCAGAACTACTGCGTGTTCAGTTCAAAGTGTGTCATGGCTCGCTGTGTGCCGTCATGTGGCTAGCCGATGAGCCTAGAGAATTCAATCTTCCTACACTTCCGCAGAGGCGTATTACCTATTTGCCAGAGAAGTTGCCTGGCAAGTACGGCGTTCATTCAGAAGAGTACTTGCCGATACGTACCGTAATGCCGGTAGTGGCAGGAATGTGAACTGTTTGGAAACACGTACTGAAGTGAGTTTTTTCTTACTGTCGGGATATGGGGAGAGAGTTAAGACGATTACTTACATATTTGTTGACATTAACTTCGACGGTCAACATGGACACGGAGCATCTGACAACAAATAGCCTGCGTACGACTTGCCCGCTCAAAACACAGTTCGAAAGAGGTTATGGTAGCACACAGACCGCCATCTGTTGCTACGACGTTCAAGTTATACCGTACACGTTCTCAAGTTCAAGATTGAACGCCTTGATTAATAGGCAACTTCTCTGACATAAAAGCTGAAACTCGCTGACTCACAACAGTGACGTCATGACACACTTTGAAATGAACTTCCAGTAGAACATGAATCTTACCTCAACTACTGTACCTAAAACCTTAATATCTGCTAACGTAAGTGACATTTCAAATGAACTTGCCATTATACTATTCTGTCTTTTCTTTCATCATCCACAGAGTTATTTTACGTGTGGTGAATCCACAGCTATTCTTTCTTCCGAAGCAAGCCGTACTGAAGGTTACATCGCTCTTTTAGAAACCATTGTCCTCGGCCGGGTTTGAACTGCGAACCGCAATCCAACGGCTTGCATGGCAACTTCAACAACATCGAGGACGACTCACAATATTACTGTAATGTGACAGAAGACTTAACAGAACGGAGTGGAACGGCAGTCCAAAAATACCCACGTTGCCACCTTCGTTTGGTATGATGTCCTACTTTCCCACGAGTTTGGCGCCTATTTACAATAACATTGTTGAAAGGATGGCAGTTCATAAGATGATGGTGACAAATTCGTCGCGCAGCGAACTTGAGGAACAAGGGATTTTTTTCCACACGCAACATGCAGGAAGATTTATGACAGCACTAATGCTGTTCTATTCAATTCTGGGCATTCCACAACTGCCCTGACTCGAAGGGGAGTTGCTAACAACAGAGTTCCTCAACATTGTGAAGAACCCGTCGACGACGATTCAGTGAGACCCTCCTGCTCTCAGGCCCGATCACCGCCGTCTAGAGGACGAGGCACAATTATGGTTTTCCTCCTACTTTCGAACCTTTGGTCAATAGGAAAAGGTCTGTCCATTGTAAGGAAGTTTAGCGGAGATGAAGTTGGGTCAAGCTGCAATAACAGAGAGGACAATGAAATTTATGGCACAGCACTCATGAAGCTATAATTACTAGGGACCATATTCTGGTCCAGGACGTACGAAGATAAGGTTAGTGTTGTTCATAAGCTATACTAAAGTAACGTCATTATTTGGCGTGTAGCACAGGGAACACTTGCATCTTGTTTGTGCTGCAGTTGACGCTCCATTTATGATTCAAAAATAGACGTCGGAGACTGTTGAAAATGCATTACAGTGATAAAGATTCCTATTACAATGACCTTTCCTACTATTTAAATTATTTGTTCATTTACTTATTTTATTTATTTTTACTGGCAGAGTTAAGGCCATAAGTCCTTCTCTTCCACTCAAAAAATATAAAAATACGTACCAAATAAAAATAACAGCAAAACAAAACACAATGAAATAATAATAATAATAATAATAATAATAATAATAATAATAATAATAATAATAATAATAATAATAATTCTGTAATTCACAGACCTGTCATTATTCGGTTGAGAAGCTTTTATCATCCAGTCTGCTGTTAAAAAATCTGAAAGTTATAATTTATAAAACAGTTATATTACCGGTTGTTCTGTACGGTTGTGAAACTTGGACTCTCACTTTTAGAGAGGAACAGAGATTAAGGGTGTTTGAAAATAAGGTGCTTAGGAAAATATTTGGGGCTAAGATGGATGAAGTTACAGGAGAATGGAGAAAGTTACACAACACAGAACTGCACGCATTGTATTCTTCACCTGACATAATTAGGAACATTAAATCCAGACGTTTGAGATGGGCAGGGCATGTAGCACGTATGGGCGAATCCAGAAATGCATATAGAGTGTTAGTTGGGAGGCCGGAGGGAAAAATACCTTTAGGGAGGCCGAGGCGTAGATGTGAAGATAATATTAAAATGGATTTGAGGGAGATGGGATATGATGATAGAGAATGGATTAATCTTGCTCAGGATAGGGACCAATGACGGGCTTATGTGAGGGCGTCCAGTAAGTAAGTAAATAAGTAAGTAATTCACAGAACCTCCAACATCTGAAGAAAAGTCTCTCTCGCAAAAACGTCAATCACCGTTTCTGTTTGCGGTGTATTTCCCTTCCGTAACCCCCGAACTCTGGACAATCTCTATATCAGCGAGTACTGTGAAGGTATAACTACAAAGATATGAACAATAAGACACAAAAACAGAGTCTTAAATCAACTCAATGTCTGCATTTGTGTCGTCTGTTGGAGCTCATGGTTTGAATCGAATCTCGGTGAATCAATCAACTACATTCGTCTTTTTTTTTATCATTTTGGATTATTATTGGTAGAAATCACAATATTCATCAACGCGTTGTTAAGGCTTTCACGGTTAACGTGATCAAAAATAGACTTGAGCATTCCATTGTCCTGCAACTTAACATTGCCAGCGTTTCGAAACTGCACACAGGCTCCGTCATCAGGATAGTTTCTTCCCGCCGTTCTTTTTGATTCCCATTGACCCCATTTCTTTATTTAAATCTACAAATTCTCTTCAAAATATGTGACTGGTTGTCAGTCAATAAATTGGTATTAAATTGTAACAAAACTAACGTAATTCAATTGCAATCCTGTGCAAATTCAACCTCGCAAATTTCTAGCGCAATAATTAACAATAGATCCCTATTAGAAACAACAACAACCAACCAAATTTCTTGGCTTAAAAATCGATAATGTGTTAAATTGGAAAAATCATATTAAAGAAATTACCCCCAAACTGAATTCAGCTTGTTTTGCTATTAGATCTATGCAAAAGATAGTAAATATCAATACCTTAAAAACAATATAAGTTACTTTGCATACTTCCTCCCGATAATGAGTTTTGGAATAATATTCTGGGGAAATTCCACAGATAGTAACAGTATATTTCTATTTAAAAAAAAAAGAGTAATTAGAATAATGGTAGGTGCGAAATCTAGGGAATCGTGTAGCACTATTTTCAAAACACTACAAATAATGCCCATGGCTTATCAGTATATCTTTTCATTAATAATCTTCCTAGTACGTAATCGTGAAAACTTTGTAACTAAATCAACAGTTCATAGCATAAATAGACGTCAAAAAATGACTTTCATACTCCATCGGCAAGTCTATCGTGTCATCAAAAAGGAGTGCGTTATATGGCTGTAAAAATTTTTAATAGCCTCCCTATCGTTATAAAAATGAAACTCAAAACATAAGATTATTTAGGGCCAAATTAAAGAGGTACCTAATTTCTCACGCCTTCTATTCTGTAGGTGAATTCATGACATTCAATAACACTTCACGAAATTGATACTAAAACTTTGTGTTGTAGTAGTAGACTATATTGTAAATCTCGTCTGTATATATTTCATCTAGACTGTGACTATAAATTAAGACTTTGTAATAATATTAAGTTTTTTGACTTGTTCCATATTCTAGCTGTGAAGCAATGTATGAATACAATGAAATGTTAATAAATACAAAACAATACAATACAATACAATACAATACACCGATCTTTCTAGCCGCTTTCGTTTCTTTCGCTCTTCCATTTTCAATTACTTTCCCATCGACCAGAAACAGTAGCAGCACAGTTACGTGCGGAGAGGACACAGCTTATGGCCTGCCCAGTGTGGTGATTCTGGGGCTTTCCCATGTTTTACATGGGTTACAAACTCTTTACAGCCCTTGTTTTAACCCTTCGTCTCGTAAAGCGTGGCAACGCCGGTCACCTTATTGATCATTCCACCCATCTTGGAAATGTACTTAATCGTTATGTTCAGGGCGAGCTACACGTAACACTGGTCGACCGAAATTTACGATCACAAATAACTGCTTTTATAGCAGGTAACAGTAGCTGGCATGCACAGCATGTGAAACGCCCGGCCGGACACGTAAGAATTTCAGTCATTGCTTCCCAAATCTAGTAATGCTAAAGGAGAAAGTCAGAATTTAACTTACTACTATTTCAACATGTCACGCTGTCTAAATGAAGGGGCAAGCTTCACATTAAACAAGGTTCTAAGTGCGTGTAAAACAGTACTGAAAATGAAGAACCTGAAATGCACAAAATCAGAATTACGGTAAGTTATTACTGATTATAGTGCGTACGTTGAATATGAAAGTGAAAACTGGACGCTAAATGCAACAGAAAAAATATATAATTGACCAAACCAATTTACAGACAAAACCAAATCGATTCAATAGAAAAGGTCCAACGCAAGGCAGCAAAATATGTCAAAATGGGGAAGGGACATGGTGAGGAGATAGTAAAAGACTTAGGGTGGGAACTTCTCAAATCAAGGCGACGAAAAACCAGACTCACCGCATTGTTTAAGGCACGAATGGGACACAAAGCAAGGACCGATATCAATGCTACATTAGCAACACCATCATACTAATTAGGAAGGGCTGATCATATTAGGAAGTTTAAATGTAGAAAACAAAGAACGGACGTGGCAAAATTTTCCTTTGTTAACCGCACAATAGTAGACTGGAACAGCTTACCTGCGGCAATCTTTCAGGGTGGTCCTCTTAAAATCAATACATTTAAGGAAAGGTTGAGAAGATTAGACTGAAAACGTAATTGGAGGTGCAGTGTAATTATTTAAGTTGTGTCATGTAATTAATTGAGTTGATATATAATTAATTAAGTTGATATGTAATTAAGATGATATGTAATTTAGTTGATATGTAAATAAATTAAGGTGATATGTAATTACTTAAATTGGTAATAGTTGGGTGAAATAGAAGTACTTATAAGTTAGATTTACTTTTGCTTATCGTAGGCTTTATTATTGAATAGTTTTTATTTATAGTCCTAGGTTTATTGCATCTACTATTTACAGATTCACGTTTATTTTATTGTATTTCATTTACGTTTATTTTATTTTATTTCATGTAATTGTAATTATTGTATATTATATATCACTGCCACCGGGTGTATACCCAATTGTAGTGTTAATAAATACATACATTAGAGGGTATTATGTTAGATGGCGAAGATCACAATAACTTTAGACAAAAGCACAACGTCAGTCACAAAAAGAGAACTAACTATACAACGGTGTACAGCTTAAAACGCCAATAAAATAAATGGCTGTAACTGAAAATGCAGGCCTATACAACAAACGTGAATAAATCAGCCGAGGTTCTGTAGTGCACCTCTTTAATTTTATGTAACGATGATATGGGTGCCATGGAGTCATAACTACTCGCAGATTGAAAAATAAACGAACTGTTAATAGTATAAAACTAGAGGCAGTGAACGTTTCAGAATAAAATCTTGTCTTCTTTGGTTAGCAGAAACAAAGCTGCCTCCTCGAAAAGCACACGTGATCTAAGTACGGGTTGTCTTCGTCAAGTTGTAATGCTTTTCAATACTATGACGTCAACCAGTGGCGTACGCAGAATTTTGTCACTGAGGGAGGGGGAGGGGGTCATTATTATTTTTTTTTTTTTTTTACAATTTACATTATCAGTAGTCTGCTTCACATTTTGTGTATTATTATTATCATTATTATTATTATTATTATTATTAGTATTATTATTATGTTACGGAATATTTATTAATATTATACTATGTTCTAATAGAACATTATGCATGAATACCGTTATCTTTGGAACGCAATTTTTTCAAAATCATCCAATTTTTAACAAAATTTTAACTTCTCTTTAATCCTGTATAATAAAAAATCTTTGTGTCATTATTACACTTACACAAGAAGCTTATATTAAAAATATGAACTGTAAAATGCACGAAACGTGAAAACGTTTCACAATAAAGTCAGAACTCAAAGTAATAAACGGGTTAATATCGCTCTTAAAATGAGCTTAAAATCGACAATGCACAATATTTAACATCTGCACTGCAGAATTGTCAAAGCAACCTTTTCAGTATGTTTGAAAACAAGTTCAATTTCATATTGTGTTGACTTCTTTTTATTACAGGTCCGTACTAGGCGGTGGGTCTCTGTATAATGAAGATAGCATTGTTATAATTCGAACGTGCCACAACATCAAGCACAGGGATTATATTGAAAGGTAAGAAGAAGACTATGCTTTATGTCGATGTAGATTTTGTTACTCCGACAGTAAAATATTAGAGAATGAAAAGCTATTATGGATTTAAAACATACTCAAATATAAATATGTCATTCTTTTATGTTCAAGGGGGGGAGGTGTTAAAACCCGGTAACCTCCTTGCGTACGCCCCTGCCCACGGCCAAGAGGCTACCGGCGTAGCTCGGTCGGTTAAGCAGTTTGTCTGCCGATCCGGAATTGCGCTCGGGCGTGGATTTGATTCCCGCTTGGGTTGATTACCTGGGTTTTTTCCGAGGTTTTATCCAACCGCAAGGAAATTGTCGGGTAATCTATGGCTAATCCTCGGCCTCAACTCGTCAAATATCTCGCTATCACCAATCCCATCGACCCTAAATAACCTCGTAGTTGATATAGCGTCGTTAAATAACCGAATTAGATTAAAAGACTAAGATAAGACATTTGAAATTTAACAGTCAGTGACCAGCAGACATATCTGTACGAACGCAATATATTCAGTATATTCAGTGTTATACAGTCAGAGCACACAACATAGTGCAATTGACAAAGTCAAATAAAAAGTAAACAACAAAATCATAAAATTAATTCAAAAACTCTCAACAACGTTGACATTAAAAAAACTCATTAATTCCATAAAATGGTTTGTTGATTAACCAACCGGAGACATGTCTGTTAAAAGACTTCCCTTCCAGATTAAAAAGATGTCTCGGAAATTTATTTGCTATTTTTAAAGACATAATAAAATAATTATTCATTGTTTTAGTTAGCCTACACTTAGGTATGTCAAAAAGGTCACGGTTTCTGGTGTTGTATTATGAACATCATTCCTATGTGTCAACATTTGTGAATTTTCTTTGAGGAAATTTAGGGCTTGATAAATATACAGTGATGTTACAGTCATAATTTTTTCATTTACAAATAACGGTCTGCAGTGTGCCTTCATTGATGAATCAGTTATAATTCTAACAGCTTTTTTTTTTTGTACCTTATTAGAATGAGAACTATTACCCCATAAAAGTAGTCCATAAGAAAGTATACTATGAAAATACGAAAAATAGACAACTCTAATATAATTCTTCGGAACATACATTTTCAAATTTCGCAGAAGAAATATTACTCTTGACAATTTTTTACAAACAGAATCAACATGGTCTGCCCAAGTAAGTGTGCTGTCCACCGTAATACCAAGAAGTTTAAAATTATTATTTTCCATGACTGTACTACTAAACAACAAAGATGCTGTTTTACTTTCATTTAAAAGAAATTTATTAGAACTGAACCATTTCTTGGCTTTATTAAAAACGGAATTATTAAGAGTACAGATCTATACCTATGAATAACTCGATTGGACACGTTTTCTCGGGATGCTCCAATATCCCGGCGTCATTCCACCCAGGGACATTGCATCTGACCAGAGACATGTTCTGCTACGTCACACGACACAGTCCACAGGGTGCTTTGTGAATGAAATTACACAACTTTAAAAACTGACGAAGCAGTTGCGCGAAATGCCTGTGGGAACGGAGTCGGGTCGTCACGGTACATTACAGCAACCGTGGCCAGATGGGAACAATGCAGTTTTTCACAGCAATCATGTCCCGAAAGACGCAGAGTTACAATGAAGTGGCGTTTATACACAGCGTAACGACATCCACAGTTAAGTAGAATAATTCTGACCTCCAGTACTCTTTTAACATACACTATGTATGGCACGGAGACAACTTATAGCCGTTGTAGAACAGCGAACCGAGTTTTTTGTGCTACTAAAACATTTGCAATGAAATGAAGATTCCAACCTGAAGGAACAAATGCCTGTAACTCAATTGACATTTTTCCAGGAAACAAACTTCCGAATTTAAACCCATGTGGGAAGATCTCTAAAGAATCTACATCTCAGCATCGTTCAACTCCCATTGATCAGTTAATCACCTTATTCTTCCTCAAATTCAATGACAGCAAACTCCCTTCAAGGCTTTCTTTTAATCTCCGGTTTTAAACAACTCAGAAATAAAGTTTGTCGTCCATAACAGAGTTACAATTCATCCCGTTCAGTCATCTCCCCTCCATATTCAGTTCCTTGTCGAATTTTACAGCAGTACCAGAGTTCTAATGGCAGTAATTACAAATCATTAGAAATCCGCTTTCAGCAAACCACGTTTCTTCAGAGTCCTTCATTAAGCATCAGGAATCTATAGCCTGCTGCAACACATGTGTCATAGTAAACGTAATTATATACAGAACTACTATTGCTGTATAGCGGCATACTCTTTCTTGTACAGTATTGTGGAATAAATGCCAATGTTATTGGAAATATAAAATCAATTTACGATTTTTTGCCAGAAAGTTATTTTCCTTTCAGCTTCACGTGAGAGAATGACTTAAATTGTTACACAAACACCCAAAATGATCCCTTCACTTCGTTTACCTGGAACATTCATCTATAGGCGACGCGAGCATATACAACACGTAAAATGTACAAGTTCCGTGCTATCTGATCACTGTAGTAATTCTGATCAAACACGTTGGTCCGTCTCTTGCTACCACTCCACCATAACCTCCATCTCGGCAGTGTCGATGATGCCCTGTCCCAAGCTTACACACATGAAGATGTGCCCGGAAATAGAATTTACAGGCAGAGAGAGAGAGAGAGAGAGAGAGGGAGGGAGAGAGATTAGAGCAGAGTGAGGCTGGGGGTGGAAGCTAGAAAGCGGGGAATAATAGAGCTCGCTGTTGGTTCTTCCCACAGAATCAAAGGGAAGAAAATTCCAATCACCTCGTCTTCTGAACACCAGCCAGCTCTGCTGGTGTCAAATTAAAGATGAGGATTATTCGTTCCAGGTGAAACTGCTGTGGTTCCGGAACCAAATCAAATTCCACTAATTCAATTGCTATTCCGTGCCTTGAACACAGGTCTACTTCTTGTTTACAAAGTAAATTTAAATGCAACCACATTATGACTTTCAGAGTTTCTCCTCCTCATCCTCATCATCGTCATCATTATCATCATCTTCAATGGCTAGAATAAAAATTCAACGTATGCTTGCAAACCGCGCAGAAGGTCCCTATTATGAAGTGTTACACTTACAATTACATTTAGCTCTTATAGAAAATCTAAAAAAATGTAAACGGTACGGTAAAATCAAGAAGTCATACCATCATTCACGATGGGAACATAAACATAACAGCAAACTTACTTGGTAACCATGGAAACATAACAACTACGCCATTTCCTCATATTCTGTCGTATACTTCAGCGCTCCACGATTGTGTTCTGGTTGCAAATCACGTAAGCATAAGCATGGAAGTTTGGAGTTTGCAAACTTCCATGTTAATGTCTTACGGTAATGTTAATGTCAGTGTTTATGTGAATCATTGTGAATGATCCCATTTGGTAGCCTGGCCGCAAACTTCTGTGTTTATGTTACGATTATGTTTAATTTTCATTGTGAATGGGCCTTTAATCTTTAAGGGATACTGTACTGAAATATTACTTTCATATGTTTATAGCTAGATTCACCAAATTTTTATCACTAGTAGACCTTAATATCCGGTTAATAATTGCAAAATTTCAACCCCCCATATGACAAGTGCTTTGCATTTTATTAATATTCTTATCGCTTTTTATAAAAAGTCCCTTGCGCCACAGTTTCAATTTTTTTTAACTGATATCCACTTTGATGGTTCCTTAAATACAGGGCTCCTACAAAAGACCTTTGGTCCACACCTGTGGAGTAACGGTCAGCGCGTCTGGCCGCGAAACCAGGTGGCCCGGGTTAGAATCCCGGTCGGAGCAAGTTACCTAGTTGAGGTTATTTCCGCGGTTTTCCCTCAACCCAATACGAGCAAATGCTGGGTAACTTTCGGTGCTGGACCCCGGACTCATTTCACCGGCATGATTACCTTCATTTCATTCAGACGTTAAATAACCTAGATGTTGACACAGCGTCGTAAAATAACCCAATAAAATAAAAAAAACACCTTTGCGCTTTCGAACACATGTAATTTACGTTCTATGAATCTGAGGTGCATGAAAATAGTACCAATGGAGAGAAACTCAAAACAATTCGTTGTTTTCCTACTTGGTAACACTAGTAAAAAGAAAGAGATGTTTGGAAACCGTAACAGGCCACTATGCCTACTATTTGAAAGGATGATGAGGATTATTATTATTATTATTATTATTATTATTATTGTTTGACGGAAAAAAGGAACAAATTTCCAGGATTTTTTCTAGAATTCCGCTACATTTCCCGGTTTTCCAGTAGTTTACCAAATTTCCAGATATTTTCCGATATTCCCGGTTTTCCAAATGCCCGAAATGTAAGCGTAATCGTGGTCCTGACCACTGCAGGGATCTCAGCTAGCACTTCTTCGGATATCAGGATTAAATCTCTAATGGTAGGGTGCCCATTAAACTCTTTCCTATACACTCTTTGAGTCTACTAGTTCAATTACATTTAAACGTTCTGTTCGTAGCTTAGAAAACAGTTACATCTGCCCCTGCATGCAGGCTTAAATTCTGACACCTCAGCGTGGCTAGTAGCAAATAGTGTCCGCGGAATATTATTTGGGAACCAGTACTCATATAATTCTTCATTCCATTGTCCATTACTATTGAACGATAACATTGTGCATTGATTGGAATGCTGTAAAAACTCCGTGTTAGGATAGGCCTAAATGGAGTATTCAAACAGGAGTCGAACCGAAAACATGTATAATGAGATACGTGCTATCGAGCACACCCAACACGCTGTGATAACGTCACTTACGGTGATAAGCCCTTGACGTTACCAGACAACAAAGGGCCTTTATAAATGAAACCAGACAGCCCCTTCAATTGCCCTGTGCCTGCCTGTGCATCCTCGAGTGTTAGCCAGGGTTAAATCAAGTTTGTGAGATACAACGTAATTACTCCCAATTATGAGCAACTTCGCATTAACTAGATCATGGTAATGTAATCTTATTAAGGGTAATTAAGGATTGTTTGACTTTGTGTTCTGTACTTGGTGGCGGAACAAATTCATTCAATGCCAGCAAGACTCGTAGCTCTTCTACTGCCTCTAGACAATAACAATCAAGTTATCACATTTGGACAATTGTGTGTGTACTTGTCTTCGGAACATATACCTTGTTAACAAAGGATGACATAATCTGAGGAAGGATCACATTTACAACATCATTATACAGGCTGTTTATGAAAAGAGCGACAATAGGCCTATATGTTTATGTATTCCACGAATGAGAACAAAGAAAAAGGTTCTTAGATTCTTTATTAATATCATATTCGTATGTATTCCGATTGATACAAATTCAAAATAGCGAATACCAACCATACAAAACTGTGAAAATTGTGGAAAATGTGTCTAAGAAGCTGGCAGCCTATTAATTGTTAAAATTATTTCACATGCTGTTGAACAGGACACAGTATGGTGGGGTAGAATATTCACTCTGTTGAGAACCATGGAAGTATGCAATGTACCGAGAAAAGAAATAGCTGCCAGAACTAAAAAAATCAAACTATGTGTTTTACAAGACAGTCATGACCGGTGGGCCATCCTGAAAGTAGCGACTGTTGACATTCCAATAATAATAATAATAATAATAATAATAATAATAATAATAATAATAATAGTAATAATGTTTTATTTTCGCTGGCAGAGTTAAGGCCATAAGGCCTTCTCTTCCACTCAACCAGCCTTAATCAATACAATACATATTTAAATTACGAATATTTACACTACACTTAAAAGGTTCTCCAGCAATATTCTTCAGTTAAGTTAAGGACTAGTAGACTAGATATTTATTTGAATTTAGATAAACCTATAAGGTAAAGTAGTAAATTTATGAGCTAATTTAATTCAATCAATTATAATGAATTTGAGATTTGAGATAGCTAGTAAAATGATGTTATGTTTAGTATGATTTTGTTTGTGTTTTCGTACAGAATGTTACAATTTATATTTTTATTTATCTACTGCACGTGATATTGTATTGCTGGAATGAAAGAAGAAACATAAATATTATAGGAAAAAAACCCTACAACGTCTGTTTTATTCACAACAAATTCCACCGCGGCCGGGAATCGAACCCGGGCCACGCGGACCACTGAGCCAGATACGGTCATTGTGCCTGTTAATCTCTTTACTTGTTCCATTATTTCACGTCTTGTACAGCCTATGTGTTGCTCTCAACCAACATAAATACACTGATTTCTACCACCAATATCCGCAGTGAATAAGATTTTAATGTATAATGTATGTATGTATTTATTTACACTGCAAGTGGGCATGCACACGGTGGCAGCGGTATACGCAATATAAACAATACACAATAAAGAAATGATAAGCAATACACAATACAATTATACAATACACTATAGGCCTACAATTTTATACACAATACAATAAGAATACACAATATAATTTCACACAATAATAATAAAACATAAATAAAATACCTAATTTTACATTACAACCTACATTATTATGTATAGGCCCTACATAAGTTTCAATAGTCTTTCACTTTATTCTCATCTCACTCACTGTAGTGGCACTATGACGCATTTCACTGACACTTTAGCACACATTTCACTGACACTCTGTAACACATTTCACTGACACTATAGAACACATTTCATCGACGCTATAAATTATCACTGATCGGAACTATTCACTGCACTGTAAAACCATAACTTCACTGACTCACCTAAGATTAATTTTAATTAAAATTAAAATTGATAAACCTTTTTGTCGTCATCAATCAACTGCATATACGACAACAATGCGTTTTGCTGCACGTGGAGTAGAAATGAGAACAATTACAATTTGATAACTCATCATTGGTAGACATATGTTACCGCTTCTTGTGACTGGAACGGCATCTGAGAAGACATAATCATTAAATAAACTCTCTTCAAAAGAAAGCGTCCTCTTTGACACCGTCTGGGTGTTAAATGAACGCTCGGACTATACCGAAATATTCATTATTCTATCAACTCTAAAGCTTCTTTTCATAATTCTTTAAGCACAAATGTATAACGATATAGAAAACCAACAAATGTTTAGTTACATGAACGACAAAACTTCACTACAAAATTACAGGAAAGTTTAAAACTGTATGGAGTCAAGATAATTATAATAGAAATGCTAGAATTGGTTTTGCATGGATTAGGTTGGGAGTGCGGAAATTGAGAAGTTTTAGCGGTAAAATACTGGCAAGAAATGACACATGTATACTATGTGGCGAAATGGAGACTATAATGCATAGCTATATTGTTAACATGTCGGCTATCACGACAGATTGGAGTGAACGCAGCTTTATGAAAAGGGAATGGCTAAATGTTGGTAATGAAATTGTTTTAGCTAAAATATCAATAATAATTACAACTGAACGGATAATAAAATCCTTAGGAGTATAAGATACATTAAAAGTGATATATTACAGTTATATGAACACTAACATTAGTCTTCATATAACTGTAATATATCACTTTTAATGCATCTTATCAAATCTATGAACACTGTATAATTCACCTAACAGTGAGTTTTATCTTTAAATACCTTAGGAATATACTTTTGGAAAGTAAGAGAAAAACAAAATAAATAAGTTAAAATACATGTAAAATAAGCTTTAAAATATATGTGAGTATATAATTAATGTAAGAAGGTCTACCTATATCTGTGTGTGTATGTGTGTGTGTTTGTTAAGTGAGTGATAGCTATATGACCGGAGATCAATGCTGTCATTCAACATTGTAACACACTGCAGCCAAATAAATAATAGTGCATTATGCAACGAGCTTATAATGGTAGTAATTAAGACGCGAGTATGTTTATGAAACGAGCGCAAGCGAAATTACTTGAAATTATTCATAAGTACTCATGTTATTGTTATCTAAGTGAGGAGCAGAACTGACCTTCTGCAATAGCCTACCTCGTCAATTGTGAGATGTGCGCAGACGCGAAAGTATTGATTTTTTCCGAGAAACAGATGTCGACGAGTCTGATATAATCTAGAGAGTAAAAAAAAAACACATTAATCTTGATATAACCTTGAAATTGAATTATACGTTGCAAAACGAGATGACAAATTGAATTAATTTGAATATTATTTACAATTAACGCTAATTATTATAGTAACAGAACTGACTTTATTTCAAATGTAGGTTATTTATTGTGCAATTTGTGAAATCGATACTTGCGCTTTCATATGGTGCTTTCTGATTGGCGGAACACCTGAACTTTAATGAATAGGTGTACTTTAATGAGGTCCATTAAAGGGCTGCTACCAGGTGTATAATTACTACATTTCGGCATGGTGGAGCATAAATATATAAAAATATTATTTAAGCAGAACCCTTGTTGTGCGTTGTGGGTATTTATATTTTGATCCTTAAGACTCGTCTAACGCTGTACAGTTCCTAATTTAGTGAAATAAAATATGACATCTGCATTTTTGAAGCAGGTAGAAACTCTAACTTAGGTGTCAAATATTAATGTTGGTTTGTCCCAGTCTAAGTAATTTACAACAGCGAAGGCTTATTTTTAATTCAAGTAAACAAAGCAGAGAAGGATAAGGAAAAGGCTGAAATCTACGGAAGCTCATTCTTTTTGTGTCTTCGAGATTCTCTTCCGGATCCAGATTACTTTTGCTTTTCTTCCTCCAGGTTCTTCGTCTTCCCTTTATCACTTTACACACACACAGGCAAACTCTCTGTTCTCGACACGCCGGCTAGGCTGCTAATCTGCTTGTTATTCTACCCACGTGCCCTCGGGGATTTTGCGGCCTCCTTTTGGGATTCAACGGGAAGAATACGGAGGGATCAACATATCATATCTGCGCTGCTGTATGTACGATCAAGCCAGGGTTCCCCCGCCCGTTAATTGAAACATAGACAGTTAATAACTCTGAGGCACGAAGAAGAGGCGCTCCGGGCGAAGCGTGGGATGTGTCAAGGTAGCCAGATTGAAATCGGCCTTGCCTGGTACTGAAGGCATCCGTACGGTTGATTCCTGCTCCCAGAACTAATAACAGTCACATTATAATCCACCACCGCCACCACCACCACCACCACCACCACCAATCTGTGTTCCCGTCTTTAACTACTTATTCATCGTTTGGTTTTCCTTTTTAATCACGTATCAGTTAGGCCTATCTATACTAATAATAAATCTGTAGCCGAAATTTTTCTGGTAATTTTCGATTTTCCAAAAATAATTGGTCCTAACATATTTATTAACCGCCCTGAAACCGAAAATCATTTTTTTTTAATTTTTGTTTGTATGTATATCTGTCTGTCTGTATGTTTGTTACCTTTTCACGCGATAATGGCTGAACGGATTTATATGAAAATTGGAATATAAATTCAGTTCGTTGTAACTTAGAATTTAGGCTATATGGCATTCAAAATATTTTATTTAAAAGGAGGGTTATAAGGGGGATTGAATTAAATAAATCTAAATATCTCCCTTATTATTAATTTTCATGAAACATATTACATAACAAAAGTTTCTTTTAAAACTAATTTCCGATCAATTTTATTCTATGCAAAATTTTGATAGGACTGATATTTAATTAGATAAATGAGTTTCAAAATTACAATAACAACGCCATCTAAGGCGGTGTAATGAAATAAAAAACAAATGACTTCGTCTATAAGGGGCCTTGGACAGCAACAATCGAAAGCTATGAAACATAGCCTACAGAGAATGTTTCTGTGTTTGTATGAAGTAATATCGGAAACTAAATTAACCGATTTTTATAATTAATTACTAATTCACCATTGGAAAGTGTAGTTTCTCTAGATGGACATAATGCTATAATGTTATTACAGTAACTTCTAAGTGAATCGAGGACAGGTAAGATTAAAATAGATTCTTATGCACAGAAAACTTCATAGGCTATTCTGTACATTCGTTTCCTGTATTTCCTAAAATAATTTTTATGACCAAATGAGTGGTCTCTGGATCAAAATGATCGCATTTTAATTTTTTAATTCAATTTAAATTAAGTGACATATTAAACGATTTATCCTTCTATCAAACACGAATGTTCCCTGGATGAAATGTCCTATTTTAATTATGTAACTACTTTATATTTATTTCTAACGGGTGCATCGGAGCGCACGGGTACGGCTAGTTCTTAATAAATATTTAGGCAATTCTTCGCCTACAGTGACGATCCTCTTTTATAATTTGATCATTTACAAACTCCTTCGTATGAAACCTAATGCTGTAAGAAAGTTAATTTGTCTGGAATTTAGTTTAATTTTCTCTCTATACAGGATGTTTCCGAGGTGGTGTTACAAACTTTCAGGGATGATGGCGAAGGGCACATGTATCAATTTGAGACAAGGAACCCTGGTCCGGAAATGACCGAGTCGAAAGTTACAAGCAAAAATACTTCACGTGTGTGTGATCGACCACACACGTGACGTAAAGTTTACTGAAGAGAAGTGAAAGTTTTCATAGGAGGAAATGACAAAATGTGTGAATCATTTATGTAAATTTGAAGGATATAGGCCTGTGGAAAAATCTACCAGCCATTGTTTCTTCCTCTACTTGAAGAACAGTTCATATTGAATAAATGATATTGCTCTCTTTGGAGACGTACAAATATGAATAAAGAAACTACAAAGTGAATGTTAAAAATGAACTCGTCGTGGCCTTTTAAAAGAATAAAAAAGTCTGCAGTAATTCTCTTTAATCTATCATCGTCGGAGGAATTTCTTAAACTATTCTCGATGAACCACATAGTTCTCCATTCTTTTCTGTAGCAGTTTTTTTCAATTCAGTCATTTCGGTATTTCAGAAATCCGTCGTATATTCTTTACTGTAGCTTTATATCATGGTAACTGCATTGTCAATGCTAGAGGCCAAAAAAGTTTAATGAAAGAAGGGAAAAACTGAATGTTGGGAAATATAAAGAAGAAAAACGACTGTGAACACGATCAAGTTCCATTCAGACTTCTCAACATGAGTCATTAACAAATTCAAATATTAATGACGGTGATTATTTAATTGCTGTAATAACACGAGCACGTCCACACCTACGGAGTAACGGTTAGCTCGTCTGGCAGCGAAACCAGGTGGCCCGGGTTCGATTCCCGGTCGGGGCAAGTTACCTGGTTGATGTTTTTTCCGGGGTTTTCCCTCAGCCCAATATGGGAAAATGCTGGGTAACTTTCGGTGCTGGACCCCGGACTCATTTCACCGGCATTATCACGTTCATCTCATTCAGACGCTAAATAACCAGAGATGTTGATAAAGCGTCGTAAAATAACCTACTAAAATAAAAAATAAAAACACGAGCACATCGGCCCTATAAAATAGGTCAAATAAATTACCAACATGTTTACCTTTAAAAAGACAAGTGCTGCAGTCGTCAATGGAGATCTGGATCTGTACGTAAAACTTCCACTTCTGACTTCGATCTGGACTGTAAGTAGCCTACTGGTAACGGTAAACGTATCGCATGTACATCGACATAGCTTTAGACGATATTGTCACATTCCAGATTTGAGGACGGAGAATATTAGGTAATTCAGCAGCAAATTCTTGTAGGCCTACTCTTATCTCTAAATTGCATCTTGATATCACAAACTGCAAGACGAGCGGAATAAGCGTGTGGACTGCGATGACTCCGGAACACAGAAAAAATATATATTGGTTATCAAATTAATGCTACAGAGAGCCTTTGCACATTTCATCACATATTTCAAATCAGGCTATTTTCGAATTATAACCTAACGCACTAATGTTATAAAACGCCACTAGATTTTTCAACAACGCCAGTTGAATTATCACTCTACTTCTTGAAGAATATTTTTATTATATAATTCATCACCCCTAGTCTATTTGAATCACCTGTTATACAAATGCTACAGAATGTCCTTAGATATTTCAACACCCCTACTTTAAACATCAGGCTACTTTTCGGAATTATAACCTATTGTACTAATGCTACAGAATGTCCTTAGATATTTCATCACCTCTATTTTAAACATCAGGCTACTTTTCGGAATTATAACCTGTTGTAGTAATGCTACAGAATGTCCTTAGATATTCCATCACCTCTACTTTAAACATCAGGCTACTTTTCGGAATTATAACCTCTTGTACTAATGCTACAGAATGTCCTTAGATATTTCATCATCCCTACTTTAAACATCAGGCTACTTTTCGGAATTATAGCCTATTGTACTAATGCTACAGAATGTCCTTAGATATTTCATCACCTCTACTTTAAACATAAGGCTAATTTTCGGAATTATAACCTGTTGTAATAACGCTACAGAATGTTCTTAGATATTCCATGACCTCTACTTTAAACATCAGGCTACTTTTCGGAATTATAACCTCTTGTACTAATGCTACAGAATGTCCTTAGATATTTCATCACCCCTACTTTAAACATCAGGCTACTTTTCGGAATTATAACCTATTGTACTAATGCTACAGAATATCCTTAGATATTTCATCACCCCTACTTTAAACATCAGGCTACTTTTCGGAATTATAACCTCTTGTACTAATGCTACAGAATGTCCTTAGATATTTCATCACCTCTATTTTAAACATCAGGCTACTTTTCGGAATTATAACCTCTTGAACTAATGCCACAGAATGTCCTTAGATATTTCATCACCCCTACTTTAAACATCAGGCTACTTTTCGGAATTATAACCTATTGTACTAATGCTACAGAATGTCCTTAGATATTTCATGATCCCTACTTTAAACATCAGGCTACTTTTCGGAATTATAACCTATTGCACTAATGCTACAGAATGTCCTTAGATATTTCATCATCCCTACTTTAAACATCAGGCTACTTTTCGGAATTATAACCTATTGCACTAATGCTACAGAATGTCCTTAGATATTTCATGATCCCTACTTTAAACATCAGGCTACTTTTCGGAATTATAACCTATTGCACTAATGCTACAGAATGTCCTTAGATATTTCATGATCCCTACTTTAAACATCAGGCTACTTTTCGGAATTATAACCTATTGTACTAATGCTACAGAATGTCCTTAGATATTTCATCATCCCTATTTTAAACTTCATGCTACTTTTCGGAATTATAACCTATTGTACTAATGCTACAGAATGTCCTTAGATATACCATGACTTCCACATGAATGATTAGATTATTTCTTGGAATTATTTTATTCTTCAAATAAGAAGAATATAGTGTGAGATGGCTGTGACAGACGCACTAGGAACGTCTTTTAAAATATTTTTTCTCAAAAGATAAGATCCGCAGTTCTTTCGATTCTTATCAAGCTAATAGCTGCAGGAGACCTGGCTACTGCCCTTCTAACTTGTGTATACACCAACATACCGTAACATTTGATCAACTTCACTTGGTACAGAGTACATTTCTGCTGCGCCAGGTGAAGAAAATTACAAGCAGACATTTTTATACGCTAACACTTCTGGTATGTTATACATGTGCCAAATGTTTAAACTAACATAAAGAATTACTCTTGTGCAAGACAGACACATCGATTACACGCTGGTTATTCGGAAAGGAAAGCTACCATAACAAACCAAATCGAATGTCCGAGAGCTTTATATATTCACCCAGTCGGCATCGGGAGTGTGCAACGTGAAAGATGTTGGCTGAAATAATATTTACCTACAGAACGCCGTACGGTGTGCCGATGTACATCAGTTATCTACTTCTGTTTCGATGGGTTTAAGTACTTTAATGAAGTCCTCGTCTGCTTTTAATTGCCAATTAGGGAATGATACCGTCGACAAACGAGCGCCATGAGCAATAATCCCATCTGATTGCTATCCGCAATACCACAGGTTTCATTCCAAGTACCTGTCTACTATTTATTATTCAGGCTCCTCATGCGTTGAAATTCAATTTTCAACAATTCTGTAATGCTTTATTTTTTTTTCCATATAGGCTATATTTCTTAATGCAGCCAATTAAAAAAAGTGTGATCCAAACATAGGATCACTTTGAACGTTTGACAAAATCTCCTTGATAATTATATTAAGACAGTGCTAAACAATTTTATTCTTATATTACCACTACCGCAATCACCATCACACTTCTTTCCTCTTTTCTCCACCCCTCGTTCTTATTACCATCTTGTCCTTTTTCTTCTCCTAATCCTTATTATCTTTTCCTCCTCTCTTTTCTCCTAGTCATAACATCATTCTGTTCTTCTTCCCCTTCTCCTAGTCTTTTTACCTTCTTTTCCTCCTTTCTTTTTTATTAGTAATGATAGCCATCCTGCCCTTTCTCTTCTCCTAGTCTTTTTACCATCTTCTCCTCCTTTCTTTTTTATTAGTAATGATAACCATCCTGCCCTTTCTCTTCTCCTAGTGTTTTTACCATCTTTTCTTCCTTTCTTTTTTATTAATAATGATAACCATCCTGCCCTTTCTCTTCTCTTAGTCTTTTCACCATCTTTTCTTCCTTTCTTTTTTATTAGTAATTATAACCGTGCTGCCCTTTCTCTTCTCCTAGTCTTTTTACCATCTTTTCCTCCTTTCTATTTTATTAGTAATGATAACCATCCTGTCCTTTCTCTTCTCCTAGTCTTTTTACCATCTTTTCCTCCTTTCTTTTTTATTAGTAATGATAACCATCCTGCCCTTTCTCTTCTCCTAGTGTTTTTACCATCTTTTCTTCCTTTCTTTTTTATTAATAATGATAACCATCCTGCCCTTTCTCTTCTCTTAGTCTTTTTACCATCTTTTCTTCCTTTCTTTTTTATTAGTAATTATAACCGTGCTGCACTTTCTCTTCTCCTAGTTTTTTACCATCTTTTCCTCCTTTCTTTTTTATTAGTAATGATAGCCATCCTGCCCTTTCTCTTCTCCTAGTCTTTTTACCATCTTTTCCTCCTTTCTTTTTTATTAGTAATGATAACCATCCTGCCCTTTCTCTTCTCCTAGTGTTTTTACCATCTTTTCTTCCTTTCTTTTTTATTAATAATGATAACCATCCTGCCCTTTCTCTTCTCTTAGTCTTTTTACCATCTTTTCTTCCTTTCTTTTTTATTAGTAATTATAACCGTGCTGCCCTTTCTCTTCTCCTAGTTTTTTACCATCGTTTCCTCCTTTCTTTTTTATTAGTAATTATAACCATCCTGCCCTTTCTCTTCTCCTAGTCTTTTTACCATCTTTTCCTCCTTTCTCTTTTATTAGTTCTTATAACCATCCTGTCGCTTCTCTTCTCCTAATCCATTTTACCATATTTTCCTCATTTATCTTCTGCTAGTCGTTTTACCATATTTTTCCTCTTCCTCTTCTCCTGCTCCTTACAACCATCTTCTCCTTTTTCCTCCTAGTTTTTATCACCTTTTTTCGTTCTTTTGTCATTCTCACCGTCCTGCACTCCTCCTTCTCCTAGATTTTATATCATCGTCTTCTCCTCTTTTCACTTCTCCTAATGGTACAGTTCACTGTTGACATTTATCTGACTTTCTTTCAACAAATATTGCCAGAGTTACAGCAAGATGTACCGTAGATTGTTCTCCAAAACATGTGAATGCAACATCATCTGAACTATGCTCAACAAAAACGATGGATAGATCTTCTCCTAGCCCTTTTCACCATCTTGCTGTCCTTTCTCTTTTTCTACTTTCCAGCATCTTGTTCTCCATTCTCTTCTCATAGTTCTCATCACCATCTTTTCCTTCTCCTAGTCCTTTTCACTATTTTGTCCTCTTCCTCGCACTTGGTTGCACGGATTGTAGCACGACGTAGGAGATTTTGTTACATTCTTTCGAAAAGATCGGGAATGCTTTCGATTTCGTGAGCTGTAGCCAGAATTCGAGCAACCAATGTTCGTTAAGAGTCCACAAGACTCTTGAGATGATCCTAGACGAAGAAAAAAAAACAACGGGGTTAATCTGGCGACCTCAGAAGCTATGGAATGGGCTGACCAAAATATATCAATCGTTCTTGATATGCACAGTTCAGGTGATGCTGCATTCACGTCTTTTGGCGAACAACAAAGGGCAAAGAATTCTGGCAGTATTTCGTGCACGATAAATGTCAACAGTAAGCTGTACCAGTAGAAGGGAGTACTCAATCAAATGTCCGTAAATATATTTTTTAGTTGATTATTTAACGACACTGAATCAACTACGAGGTTATTTAGCGTCGATGAGATTGGTCATAGCGAGATGGTATTTGGCGAGATGAGGCCGAGGATTCACCAAAGATTACCTGGCATTCACTTTACGGTTGGGGAAAACCTCGGAAAAAACCCAACATGGTAATCAGCCCAAGCGGGGATCGAACCCGCGCTCGAGCGCAACTTCAGACCGGCAGGCAAGCGCCTTAACCGATTGAGCCACGCCGGTGGCTTTCCGTCAATAGTACCTGGCCACAAGTTGGCACTGAGCCTTTGTTGGTATGCACGGAGAATGTGCTGAGGATTTTCCCCAACCCAGACATGGCAGTTGAGAGAGTTAAAAACTTCCTCCCTGCTTCATGTAGCGTATTCGGTAAAAACAAAGCGGCGTGTATAAACCGAGTATTGTCGGTACAATGTTCAAGATTCCACCTGTAGTGTTCAGCCCTCAGCGGAAAATCGCCAGGATACAACGTCTGTAGCGCTCTGAAAGGTAAGCCTGGAGATGTTCACGAAGAATATTCAAGAATATCACGTAGATCAGTGATGTCAAAGCAAGCGCATTTTTCTGACCTTGACGTCGTGCGCGGGCATCAAGCGCTAGGTATGCTAGGGGGAATAAGCAGCCTGTTGGATTAAGAAAACAGTGGTGCACAAACTTCAAACGGAACGTGAAATTTTATGTCGTTATTTTTATATGGCTTCTTTCTGTTTGTTATTTTCTACGTTGTCTGTAAAACAAAAGTACTAACACCTATTTCTTAGCCTAATATTGCAGTTGTGTTTTAAACGTTAATAACATAATAAAGAGTAAAGAAGGAATATTCACACAAATTCCACATTAACTACAACTATACTGTACTAAGTGAATTAAACACATCATTCATAAAGAAAGTGATATCCCAAAGAAAGACACTGAATATGACATGATAAATTGAAATTGATATTGATGGTATCTTTAGCCTTATAAAAGTAATCAAAACAATATTATAGTACAAAGCAAAGTTGTCTAGGTATATGTTTTAACTGTAACTAATATTACATAATAAAACTCTTATCGTATTATGCTTTTAGGTGATATTGGTGCGCAATTTTCTGTTATCAGAATATTAAATTATCTCGAAATCTGCTGAAGCTATAGTCCTGACGTTTTATCAACACATAGGCACATATTTTTTGTTTGTGATGTAACAGTGTTTGCTTTGTTAATTCATTTCCTTACAACCATTTTCCATGCGAATATTTTCAAACATTTTAATACACTATCTTTAGTAATACGTATTTACGATATATTACATTTACGAAAACGTTCTTTTAGTACCTGTAAGGCTACTAAACAAACATATCTGAAAATTTCACTTTTCTGTAAAAAAAATTGAGAAAATATTCGTTTCGAATAAAAAAGCAAACTTGTGAAAAATGAACATTAAAATTAAAACTTACATTCTTATAATGCACTTATACTTCTCAGACAAATCTAAAAATTACCATGGATACAGTTGTAGTAAGTTTTCTTCCCCTTATCTATTGAATTAGTGCTGGCCATCCGTGTATATAGCTCGACCAAGCGGCACATACTACCTCTTTCGTCTGTCTCTTTCCTTTCCGCTGTAAAGCGCTCAGCCTCTCCTGGGCTCTAAAGCGCGCGCTTGCTCCTTTGGGCATCAGTTGACATCACTGACGTAGATGGTACCTAAGGCATGGGCATTGTCCTGCTACTCTCTTCCACTTGTAGGGTTCCGTAATTCTCAGTGTCTCAAAATCTACCCTGTTGATGCTGAAGGATCTTCCAATGTCAATAGTTTTACTCTCTCTGCCAACCACGCTGCTTTTTTTAAATCATTTTTTAACAATATGAAACTATGAATTGTAAAAAATCAATATTGTGGCTGTATTTAAATTTTTACACCCCTGAATACATCCCCCACGCTCTCAGCACTGTCGTACCATATCTTTTTAATACCGAATGATCAATAAAAGTTTGAGCCCTAGTTGCACCCTCCCTCACAACTCTTTTCAATGTACGGATAATAGAGGGGTGCCAAGCTGCAGGCCGTCATAATGAAGGAACCACCGTGCCATTCTTCCGCTATTCAAAGCAAATCTGGTGAGGTTTAATACTAACCTTCCCCTTCACTAGGCGAGGGTTAGGCTACGAAGAGGCGTCACGTGCCAAGCGAAGGAAGCTGAATGGAAGAACACTACAGATCACCCTGTGTGGCGGGTCTAAATTAATTAGTTAAAAACATAAAATTAGTCATACGTTAAAAAGTGTTAAAATTAAAAAAAAGTATAGGTATATACCTTCGACAGACGGCCCGTTTCGACGTTATGTGACGTCTTATTCAGTGTTTCCTGAACTACTGGTGATCTTGAAATCTGCGATATACAGTTGTCGATGGTAGGGGTGGGGGTGTGTTGCTCTTACGATAGGGGCTGGTTGTTTGTGTGTTATGATGTATCATGACGTCGAATAATGTGTGGGTATTGAACTGTAATTGTGTGTTAAGTATATGTTGTGGGTATGTTATTGTATGTTTATATATTTCGTATTGTTCTAGGATGTTTAACTGTGAACGTTTTGGTGTGATGTGTAAAATTTCCATATCTGTTTCTATATTATTGTAATCATGATTATTGTTGATAATGTGGTCTGCATAATTTGATGTAGGGTTTGGTTATAGCTTTAATATGTTCATTATATCTTGTTTGAAAGGATCTTCCTGTCTGTCCTATGTAAAAATGTGGGCAACTATTGCATTTTAGTTTGTAAACTCCAGTTGAATTATATTTATTTGAATGTTTAATGTGATCATTTAGATATTTCTGTGTTGTGTTATTTGTTTTGTATGCTATCTTGTATTTTAGTTTTCTGAATGAAGTTGCAATTTGGTGAGTATTGCTATTGTGATATGTTAATGTTATGTATTTATTCTCACGCGGTGTTTGTGTTGGTTTGTTCTGTTTTTGTTTTGCCTTTTTTATTAGTGTGTCTATTATGTTAGGGTTATATCCGTTGCCTTGTGCTATATATTTTATTGTGTTTAATTCTTCAGTGTCGTTGTCATTGTTCATTGGTATATTAATTAATCTGTGTGTCACTGTACGGAAAGCTGCTTGTTTATGTTGTATGGGATGATTTGATGAATTGTGTATGTGTGTGTGTTTTAAAATTGTTTTTAACAAACAAAGTGTTAACGTGAACCTTAATCAATGAATTAATTAGTGTTAAAAACAGATGCTTTTCAGATAATTCTGCCGCGCGTTTCAGAACATACTACCTTTTTATATCGAATTGCAAACATTATGACATGTTGAGAGTTAAGATTCAAACATACGTCAGGGACGGACAAATTTTGACTCGGCAATAGGATTTCTTTGCGTATTGTAAATATACGACACGGGACTCACGACTTTACTTCCTTCACGGAGGAAGCCATTCCTAGTAATGCCGCACTTCGATTATTGTGACGTTTTGTTAAGTGACCTAAGTTCTGAACTATCAGCCAAGTTACAGCGAGTTCAGAATATGTGCGTCAGATATGTATGCAACATCCGACGATATGATCACGTATCACCGTCCTTCGCAAGTCTCTCGTGGCTCCGACTTAAAGAACGCAGAACTTTACACTCTTTGTCTTTACTCTTTCGAATTCTGAACACTTCAACACCAAATTACCTTTCGTCTCGTTTCTCTTATCTATACTCTAACCACGACGTAAATACCAGATCACTTATCTGTGGCGCGTTAAGTATACCTCTTCATAGAACATCTCGTTATTCATCATCTTTTACAGTATCCACCTCGCGACAATGGAATTCCCTGTCACAAAGTATTAGGGGCTGCAAGACAATAAACACTTTTAAAAACAGCTTAAAAGATAACCTTCTTAGCATTTCACTCCAATCACACTGACTTAAACTATCACTGTCTACATTGTTACTCCTTTCTTTAGACATCATCCTGATAGTGCTGTATTTTCAAAATTGTCTCATAATAATCTCCCTATATTATCTAGCATTATTTGAAATATATTAACATTCTATGTATTTTAGCTTATTTCTGCTACATAGCTTGTATTTCAGTGTTTAATTAATAGTTCATAGTATTTTGTTGTTTAATTCGTAAATAACTCTTGTATACATGTAACTATTATATAAATCAAATTGTTGAATTCTTTGTAAGTTCATACATATGTATGCATACTTTTTGCTGGTTGAGTGGAAGAGAAGGCCTTACGGCCTTAACTCTGTCAGCTAAAATAAATATTATTATTATTATTATTATTATTATTATTATTCCAAGGATTTGATCGCCCTTTAAAATCCATCACCCTCGGCAGAGTATGAACCTGTGAACCTCGGAACTCACGAAAAGCAAGACGACGTTACACGTGTTAGGATGAACATTTGGACGCATGGGAACCGAAACTCGAAGTACACGCATACTATCACTTGACACAGGGTAGGAAATAGAATAATAAATGCGGAAAAGGTCGTACTTCAACCCATCTCGTCGCATATCCATGAATCGTAGGATTTCCCGTCAATTTTCCCACATATTTGGAGCGTTACATTCATTCGTTTGAGAGCGACAACTTCGGCACTAAATTATCTCGCTACAAGGCTACAAACATTTTATGATGTAAGAATCATGTTGACGTTTCCTTCAGTCTACAAGTTTTCACTTCTTTTGAAGAGGCAAAGGTTAAAGTATTTCCGTAAAATAAGTAACACAAGCATGTCTTAACTCTCACGTTACTGGAACCTTGCCACTGAAAGCTGGCAATAAATTTCGAGGAACTGTAACAACTAAAAAATACATGCCACAAGTTCGGAATGCTGGCGGTGGTTTTTTCTTGTTGCGGCAATTACTTTTCCCCTTGTTAACATGGAAGGTTTTTTTTTTGTTTGTTTCTTTATTGACTATCATTGTTTTCCAGTGCGTACGCATGCATTATTGACACATGCTTGCGTACCACGGTTCAAGCTCAATTTCCAAGACTATGATTTTATTTTCTCACTTAAGGGGCTTGCAGTCCTACACATTTACTTGTAAATGAATGACTTTGATGATCATGTCCGTGGCTGGTCATGCATGGCAGATGTGAATTCCCGGCGTTGGATCCGTCAGATTCCCAGCTTCTCGCAGGAATGGAGAGTGGATATGCAATTAACATTCCTTCTACTTTTCAGCACTTACAGCAAGGCGGTGCAACCAGACGCCTCGGCTTGCATGGACTGCGGCTATGATTCATATGTATACAGGGTGATTCTGTAAAACGTGTAAAAATTAAATAGGAAATAGATGCTCTACAGAAAACTGTGAGATAGGGAACTTGGGGTCTGCGAAATCTGTTTAAGAAATTATATATGCGTTTAAGCATTTTTGTCGCTATTGCTTACTGTTTTCCATATTATCTAAATTTATTATTTACATTTATTAGCTATTATTGTTTATATTTATTTAGCTATATTTTAAAATTACACTGCACCGCCGATTTCAAATCTGAGAATTTCTGAAAAAGTAAGTATTATGAACTGGAATACGCAAATCAGGTATATCTGTAGAAAAGTTTTCTTTATCATGCATCCTTTGAAACGCCTGAAAAATTTCCTCCCTACTAAACTCAAACAAATTCTAGTACAGACCCTTGTGATGCCTCACTTTGACTATTGTGATGTTTTATATAGTGACCTAAGTGCTGATCTTTCTCAAAAACTTCAACGTGTACATAATGTCTGCGTCCGATTTATTTTCAATATCCGCCGACATGATCATATATCGGAATATTTTCTACGACTCTCCTGGCTCCACTTGCAAGATCGACGTTTAGTACATTCTCTTTGCCTGCTATATCGAATTATACATGATTCCACACCCAACTACCTTGCCTCTCGTTTACTCTCCTAGCTTCACATCATAATCGTAATACACGTTCACAGCACAATCTGTTGCTATCGATACCACGTCATCAGACATCTCTGTACTCAAGTTCTTTCTCAATATCCATGGCCCGCTCCTGGAATTTGCTGGAAATCAGGGGTAGTCTTAGTCCTCAGTTGTTTAAAATTAGGTTGTTTAGAAATTTTTTTAATGCACAGAATTAGTTTTTTTAGGTATAATTTTTATATATTATTATTATCACTACCATTATTATTATTATTATTATTATTATTATTTTACACAGTCATTACTTTATTTTTCCATTAACACTAATATCTAGGTAATTGTCATTGTCTCAATGTAACCCGTGCTGTGCTGATCATACTAATTGTACTATTCCTTTAGTTGTGAGATTGTATTCATATGTATTAATTCTTTTTTTTAAGTTAATACTTGTATACTAGAATGTATTTTCCTGTTTGCGACTATGTATTCAGTCTCTTTTTTTATTATATATATTTTTTATTATTGTTATTTTGCAGTTAAAACTGATTGTGTATATGTATTCAATCTCTCTTTTTACTTTATTACGTTTATTATTATTATTTTTAAGTTAATATTTGTATACTGGTATATATTTTTCTGTATGTGATTTGATCCTGGTTGAGTGGAAGAGAAGGCCTGATGGCCTCAACTCTGCCAGGGAAAATAAAACTATTATTATTATTATTATTATTATTATTATTATTATTCAACGCCTTGAAAACGGTGGAAATATTAAGGGTATTACTGGAGAGTTTAAGATAATATTTATTTCTTTGTTTGTTCATTTGTCTATTCGTTTATTTATTTCTTTGTTTATTCGTTTATTTAATTGTTTATACATTTACTTAACGATTAATTAATTCATTCATTATTGTATTTTATAGATAAATATATTCTAGGAAATAAATTTAATTTGTATTAACTCTTAATTAACCATTCCTGTATCATCGACTTTTTTACTGTCCATAATAGGCCTATTGCTTGATTGCTTGATATTCTTGCTCTACCTAAACATGATGCTTGCCGATTACAGTGGAATTGCTCCGCGTGGTATTTCTAAGCAGGTAAATATTGGCTTTTTCTTATATCGACGGAGCAGTGTATTTTCATACCATTCACAAATCTAAATTAACAACGTACAAGTGCCTAAAATTATGGCCTCAAACATTTATTTTTGTATTTACATTTAATATTCACATTTATTATTTACACGTAGGCAATCAGTCGTAAATAATGCATTACGAAAGAGAGTTACGAATGATGTCTGAAAGGCTCGAGTTACACTTCGTGACAAAAATTCTCTTTTGTTTATTTCTGCGACGAAGGAATTCTGCATTGAAGCAGTTGGCTCAGATCCCGTCGCTAGGTAACAGCGGTAAGGTGCTTACATCGGCCGTCCAGTCACTATCCCCTCAAGATATAACCGTAGAAGTAGATGATTGCCTTTGTCCAATATGCATGAGTTTAAAAGAATTACCTCTCGCTCACCAAGTACCGGAATGGGCAATATGGACGTAACTACTTATTTTTCTTGGCCTGTGTCATCCCCAGCAGCTTCCAGAAATCACTATATAATATTTTATGTCACAGGGGTGTACAGAAGTTAGGAAGCAGTAGTGGAAGCTTTATTCCCTTCACAAATTTTACATGTCTGTTTTAACAATTTCTTTCACGTTTAAGGTACAGAGGTGAAACTTAATTTTTTTTTTTCTAAACCATTCAAACTAGAAAGATGAAAATGTGTACAGTAATCATGCTGCATATTATAAAGAAATGTACTAATTGTTAATATTCTTGTAATGTTAAATGGTATTTTAAGAACTCTCTACTCTTCCGACAAATTTCAAACTTTTGTCTGAAATTTTGTTTACACACCTGTCAGACACTGAGAAACAAAACTTTCTGCCAAGGGTTTCCATCCCATTTATTTAAAAAATAGGGGAAAAAATATTTAATCAAGTTGCCAAAAATGCAAATACTTGAATTTGAATTTTGCCTATAACATCCCTTGAGGGCTAAGGCCTCCCACCGGTAGGTGGGGTAGCTTTACGAGCACTCACTAAAGCGGGTGCCCGCACTCACTAGCTTAGCTATTCCTAGAGAGTGCAAATACGATATTATATATAAATAAAATGACAACCCAAGGACGTCTTGAGAGTATATAACAAAAAAGATATTCACATGTACTACAATTGAAAATTGGTAGGGGCTATTTTAGACTTAAAGCAATAATTTTTAATGATAAAAATGGAAAATCATAAATGTTTAACAAAAAAATACAAAATTTCACCTCGGTATGCCCTTATGGCGAGACTTCTTCAGAATAATGACGTTATTTATAGCAAAGTAGTCTACTGTATTTTAAAATACGCGTCACAGTAAAATAAAAATGAAATGGACATAACCAACTGATAGGTTAAAAATATGTGAATTTTTGCAAAAATTTTAAAGTGTGCATGCTTAGAAATTATTCAAATTAACAGTGTTCCATTTAGTAAATCATTAAAATGCTTAACAGTTGAAATAGTATGGCTACGGGATGTGAATAGAATATGAAAGATATATTTTCCCTGTCAATATAAACATAGAGAAGTAGGTCAATTAATATTAATAATAGACCGTTTTAAACATTTTTCTTTGAGGCGGAAGAGTCTACAAAGAGCAAGTCTTACATACGACGATTACTATAACTGTGATCCTATGCACCACTAAAGGATACCATACTTTCCAAAATGTCACATCTCAAGGTTTCATCTCTCCTTTATGTGACAAGCAGATTTCGATGGCTACACGAGGATGGTACACAAAATACTACATGTATGTTATGTATCATGAATGAGAAATAGGGACGGACTGGGAGTGAATAGAAATGCTATTACGTCTGGAATTGATTTTAATATTTAAATTCTAATGGAAGTGAATTGTGCAGCATTCAGCGTTAGGATCGAGAATAAAATACAACGAACGACACTACACAATGAACCGTGTTTCTATCACCAGCCAGCAGCTCGCACTCCACTACAACGCTTCAGAGATCGAGACGAAAGACAGCCAAATCCGATTTTCAAACGACGAGATCAGTTTGCTAGGTCGGGCAACCAGACAGACAACGTCAGTGGCAAAAAGACGGCGTGTTGCCATGGAGACGCTGTTTGTAGAGACCACCGTAGGCTACGCAGCGCCCCGGAGGACCGCCCTCGTCATATTTCGTCCGAAACCGAGAGAAAAGAAGAAAGGAGAGGGAATATTTGAACTTTGGGCGAAAACTAGAGTAGGTGTATGAGAGAGAGAGAGAGGAGTGGCAATACATAAAACATGTGGAAGAAAGAAAAGAAGTATACCGTTTGGTGGAGGTTCATCCTCTCTGCTCCAGACTTCTTCAAGCTATCGCATCTTCCTTTCAACTAGCTCTGCGCGTTTTCTCGAAAGGCAAGTGAGCTAAGTGGGACAACGCCACGCATACGAATCGTAAACCAAGTGATCACATCACATAACGACACCAAAAACATCTGGAGTGACCTCACTGAGCCATACATGTCGACAAGATTGCAAGAAAATATTTTCATAATATTTTATGTACCACTATCACTACTATTATTCAGGAAATTAATCTTAGTTCTACGTCAATGAGTCGCACAGTGAATCTAGAAAAGTTTCAGGCATTAAAAATGTCAGGGAAGACAAAACATTCCAACTTTAGGAGGTTTCATGGTTTACAAAAGTAATCATCCGTGTGAAGGAGACATAACATGCTCCCTCATTCACTGTAATGCAAGGAAATTGTATGTATTTATTTACACTGCAAGTGGGCAAGCACCCGGTGGCAGTGGTATACACAATATAAACAATACACAATAAATTTACAATACACAATACAATTATACAATACAAAATACAATTACACAATACACAATACAATTTTATACACAATACAATAAGAATACACAATACAATTTAACACAATAATAATAAAACATAAATAAAATACCTAATTTTACATTACAACCTACATAATTATGTATAGGCCCTACATAAGTTTCAATAGTCTTTCACTTTACTCTCATCTCACTCACTGTAGTGGCACTATGACGCATTTCACTGACACTTTAGGACACATTTCACCGACACTCTGTAACACATTTCACTGACACTATAGAACACATTTCATTGATGCTATAAATTATCACTGATCGGAACTATTCACTGCACTGTAAAACCATAACTTCACTGACTCACCTCGCTTCACTGATACAACAGTTCAAATAAGTCAAATAATTACACCCTTATGCATACTGTACTTATAAACAGAACTACATTTAAACTAAACGTTTCTAGTCTAAGGCCCTCTTACACGCTATTTTTAAATAATTTACAATTCAAACCAAGGAAGTAAACTCGTCAGGCTAAATAAATACATGTCACCTTAAAAAATGAAATGTTAAATGTCACCTTAATTTTAATATGCACTTGATACACAACTTATTCTTGAAACTCCTTAAGGGAGGACAGCCCTCAAAGACCGCTGCAGGTAGGTCATTCCAATCATTTATAGTTCTAAAATTGTGGCAGTATTAGTTGTGGCGAATCACCAGCAGCAGCAGTAGCTTTAGCAGATGTAGTCATTTTCAGCTTTTCATAAATCATCGGTAGCCAAAGTATACCGTAGTACCATCGACACCAATATACTTCTTGCAATATACTCGTAGCAACAGCATAAGTAGTTGTAGGATTAAAACAACTGTAACAATAGTAGTGCCATAGTAGCATCAGTAGTAGTAGTAGTAGTAGTAGTAGTAGTAGTAGTAGTAGTAGTAGTAGTAGTAGTAGTAACAACTTTTACAGTAACATCATACGTAGTAGCAATCGTACCAGTAGTTGTAGCACGTCATACGTAGTAGCAATAGTACCAATAGTTGTAGCATTAAAATACTTGTAACAATAGTAGTGCAATTGTAGTATCAGTAGTAGTAGTGTCAGTAGCAGAAGTTATAGTGGCAGTACCATCCTAAGTACAGTAAAGTCCCGGAAACTCGACATTCCGAAAAACTCGACATCTGCTGGAGCTTCTCTATTTTTTATGATGTAAGTTCGTTTTATTCTATTTCTCTGTGGACCAGAGGATTTTAAAAACAATGTAGAGGCGATACAGAAGCAAACTTCTGTCTTCTCTAATCATAACCATGGAGGAGGGCCATGAGATGATCGAGAGACTGAAGAAAATTGACCTACTGGATATAGTGGGATGGATTTCGGAATCTTGGGAAGAGTTTAAGTCTGTAAGTGTTGTTCGCTTGCTTGACCATGGTGGGAATGAGTTCCAAGGTGGAAGAAAAGAGATAGAAAATGTTGATTTACTGAAAAAATATTCCGGGCTGCGAAGAAGTTACTGATGATGATGATGATGATGATGATGATGATGATGATGATGATGATGATGATGATTTTAGGGAATGGATGGAACGGAATAAAAATGGCGAATTACTAGGCGACAGTGAAATAGTTGTATCGGCGAGAGAGAGAGGGAAGAGGAAGCTGAAGAGAAATCAAAGAAGTACATATAGTTTGGAGGTCGGAGGGAAAAATACCTTTGGGGAGGCTGAGACGTAGATGGGAGGAAAATATAAAAATGGATTTGAGGGAGGTGAGATATGATCGTAGTGACTGGATTAATCTTGCTCAGGATAGGGACCGATGGCGGGCTTATGTGAGGGCAGCAATGAATCTTCGGGTTCTCTAAAAGCCATTTGTAAAGACTAAAATTTCACATAGGTATATGTAAGTTTTAAAATGATTAAAAAAAATTACTTTAGATTAGATTTTATGTTTTCTTTTGGCATCTATACGTTCAAAACTTTCAGTTTTTTTTATATATATATTGTATCCTGAAATTATGTGTTTTACATAACTCTTCTACAAGTCCACAAAACTCGACAATTTCGTAACTCAACAACCTCTCAGTCCACATTAGGTCGAGTTTGTGAGACTCTACTGTAATAGTATCAGTAGTAGTAGCAACGACTTTCAAACTAACATCACCCGTAGTAGCAATAGTACAGTACCAGTAGTTGTAACGTTAAAATAATTGTAAAAATAGTAGTGTAATAGTAATAACAGTAGTAGTAGCAACAACTTTCACAGTAACATCACACGTAGTAGTACTAGTACCAGTAGTTGTAGCACTTCACACGTAGTAGGGATAGTACCAGTAGTTGTAGCGTTAAAATAATTGTAACAATAGTAGTGTCATAGTAGTATCAGTAGTAGTAGCAGCAACAACTTTCACAGTAACATCATACGTAGTAGCAATAGTACCAGTAGTTGTAGCACGTCATACGTAGTAGCAATAGTGCCAGTAGTTGTAGCATTAAAATAATTATAACAATAGTAGAAGTGTCATAGTAGTAGACTATCAGTAGTAGTAGCATCATTTTTCAGAGTAATATAGCACGCAGTAACAACAGTACCAGTAGTTTAGTAGAACTGATTGGAGCAATATCTCTTACAGCATAACCATCAGCAGATATAATGCGCTAGATGATAATTAACCTTTTAGTTAATATCCAGCATTATTTTACACAACGCTGTTTCTTACATCTTAAAGCAACAGTAATTCTGAAGCATCTCAGTGACAACTACACCAGCAGCTAATGGGCACCACGAAGTTTGCCTTTCTACGGAATTCCGATGTTTACTGAAGGTAGTATGTTTTCTAATATCAGTACATAATATGTCCTACACCTCTATATTCATAACCTTATAGCACTGCTTGTTTGCCGCGAGAGAAGTTAACAGAAATGAATACTTTCCTTATGTTCGTGCCTCATTTTAAAGATTCAGATGTCCACTGAATTAAAAATATACTTAACGGTGCGTTTCATATGGGGCCAAGGGCTAAGAATCTCTAAAAATTGTCAAAGGAATGCACAATAAGGAATGTGATAATATGAACATGGGTGAACGTATGGTTCTCTTAAGGTCGCCATGAAGTACGATGGTCTGTTTAACGAGGTTATTAGACGGTGGCGCTGACAAATGATAGGATGATCATAAATCACGAAATTATAAATACAAGGAAAAGAGCGACTGTGATTTATTACCGAGCGCTTTTCTCGACAACGTCGACCTCGAAGATAACGTCATTAAAGCCACTTTTACACTGTAATCGTTAAGGGGAGAATTGCGTTGCATAATACTGTACCACGTTTTACCGAAAAAATGCTTAGTTAGAGATCAGATTTTCAACACCAAAGTTTGACTGTAAGACTCTTGAGGAGACAAAATCCTGAGTAACTCTGAAACAAGTATACGATACGACTCTTTAGGAAGGGACATCTAAACACTTTTGAAAATTCGAGAAATCAAACCTCAAAGTGTTGTTGAAACATAGGCTAATCATTGTTAAAACTTCGTATTTCATAAAGGGAATTAAATATTATACATAAGAATGTGTTTGAGCCAATAGAAGATAAAAAAAAAAAAAGAAAAACATGTTTATATAAAGAATCTGAAGGAAAAAAACTTTGAAGTGCACCTTCAGAGCACAACGACAACAAAGCTAATGGAGAAGACTTATTTTGATTACATTCTGTTTTTCATACATAGGGAAGCTAGTAGGCTACATAGGGCCGTTGAGAAGTAAGTTCACAAAACAAATTCAACCAAAGTAATAATTATATGGAACTACACTAACAATAATTTTATCAACAGTAATCTCACTAGAGGTTTTGATTTATCTAGAGAAAATCAAAACTCGAGTGGGATTTAATTGATTATTACACGATTAGAAGAAAGTAGACCTATATAAAGATTGATTTACTTACGAAAATACAACTGTCTTCAAATGTATTATTGTACCACCTCAACATTACAAATATTACTCTAGATGCATTCTAGATGGCAGTAATGTGTTATGATTAGCAGTTATCTTGCTATCAGTTGTGCCAACTATGGAATCTTCATTGAACTCTGTAGACGATTACTAGCAATGCCTTCTCAATATAGATCACGATGGCAGTGTTACTAGTTAAGAAGGCTTTGTTGATTCAGTTTCATTTTTATTAAAACAGTTGCATTCCACTTCAATTATCCGAATCTCAATAATCAACGTCATTTGAGAGATGATTTTCAATAAATCTTAATATTAAACAATCTCTGATACGTGACTATCCATAATATCATATAGCAGAAGCTATAACATAACCTAAATAATATTATACTTGTGTTAGAAAAATTTTTATTAACAACGATGACATAAAAAATAAACATGAATAATTTTAAAAAGAATAATTATTGAATGTACAATTTTGAAATTTGAATGTTTTAGTGGTTGGTGGTTCAGTTGATGTTATATTGGACGTGTGCGTAAAAGAAGTGCACCTCGTTGATGTATGCCTACATGGTGTATTCCTCAACTTATTCAGGATTTCCGAATGGTGCTCTTCATTTATTTGTAAATAGGATTTCAGGGAAGATGCATAGATATAACCAGTGATCTTTATTAATTCTTGTTCTTGAATGCCAATGCGAGTCATATTTGAAACTGCTGTGCATCGACTGGAGTGGTTTGTAATTTTTTTTTTTTTTTTTTTTTTTTACGTCCAGACCAGCGCAGTTTGAAATGTTGGTAAACAAAGAAACAAATGCTAGGGACACGATAAAATTAAACAAATGCTAGGGACGCGATAAAATTACACAAATGCTAGGGATGCGATAAAATTGTGCGATAAGCAGCTATGATTGGTTGAAATACGTCCTTTCGTACCGTTTTATTGGTCAAAAGTAGTATGACGTAGTAAAAGTGTAATAGTCTAAAAAATTATGGCCCTTCCTAATTCCCTCAATTTTCTAGTTCTTAAAAATTAATTTTGACGGGCAACAATGTCGCCATGTTCCATTAAATATTTCTCATTGTCCTCGTTTCTGCTGTACTGGAGTCCAAAAACTTAGTACTTTCCACAATGAGGAAAGTGAAATTTTAGCTTGTCATGTTTCGTATTTTGCGAGCTTCCGGCAAAATATCGTCTAAACTGGATATAAAGCCATTTTTTATAACATACAGCAAGTACAATCAGTCTTAAAACTGGCTGGTTACATGTGTCCAATTTTTTAAGAGGAGAGTCGTGAATACGTTTTTCGAAGGATTTTTAAGCGTTTCTCCCGATTCATTTCCTCTGAAACAACTATATACCGCAATTTTAGGCACAACTGTTGTTTTACATGCTCTCTCCAAAACATGATTAACGTAAGTTGTGTTTAATTCCTTGCATTGTCATATTTGCTCTTCAAATATATATATATATATATATATATATATATATATATATAAACACGATACACGACTTCCTTGGTGTCAGAGTACGTAATGTCTCTACCATCTACTGCAAAGAAAGCAATTACTAAACACACCAACACCAACACACCAAACAACATCCATCATCTTGAATGTAAAGAAAGAATTGTGAGTGACGAGATTAAAAAGTGAACTTAAGTAGGTTATAAGCAGGCCTAGACTGCTAGACAAAGAACGTTAACGTGTTAGAGGAACAAGTGTACTGTAGTAAGTAGCACACCACCAGGCCCTCTTGTTGCTGATTAGCAAGTTGGCCCTAACGTTTAAACTCAAGTTCCCTTCTGTATAAAGAACGGAGTACAGGTCTGTGAACACTTCATTTCCAGTAAGTTCGACAGGAATCGAAGTCTGCTCCTATGTAAATCGTAATTAAACATGGTTTGATAGCAATCTGCTTCACTTAAATGTTAATAAGACCGGATATATTCACTTTCACAATTCTCAAAAGAAAAATTTGAAGGACATTAATATTTCTATTCAAGATCAATACTTATGTAAATGGGAAACTACTAAATTCTTGGGCGTTACATTTGATGACTGTTTGAATTGGAGACCCCATTGCACAAGTTTAATTTCTAAACTCAATAGCATTTGAAGGGTACATGGGAATAATGATCAAGGTCCATTTTAGAAAGTTTCGAGAAAAACGAATTTTAAACTTTAAGCACTTAATACTTTCTTACGTGTGTATTTAATAGAAATTGACGTAGTGGAATGTCAAGAACGATTATTTCTTATTACTAGCTAGACCACATGATAGTACTTCCTTTCCACTATAAGATAGCATTATTAACTCAATTTCAATTTTTGATGGACCTTGATCGTTTTTCCCGTGTACCCTTCATTTGTTATCAAATCAGAATTTTGAGGACGATAATAAATCACGATGTATTAATGTCTTATTATTTCGCACACGTCGAGTCAAGGCTTTCATATGGTATTTGTTTTTGGGGATCTGGAACCATGCTGAATGATAAATTTATTGCTCAAAAGCGTATTGTCAGATGCATAGCGGGCGTTGACATTAGGACCTCTTGTAGGGAACATTTTTTACAATATAATATTCTTACTGTTTATGGTTTACATATTTTTAATGTTTTACAACTAATTTATAAAAAAATCTGTCTGATTTTCACCAAAATTGTGACTTCCATACCTACGATACTCGTAACAAAAATAGCTTAACTATTCCAGCACACCATCTTACAAACACTAGAAGAACCTATATTATGGTCTTTGGTATCAAAATCTGCAATAGTTTGCCTGATGACATCGAATAGGCCTACACAAAAAATTCTCTCGAATTTAGGAATTATATAAAAACGAAATCAATAAAATTGAGTCCCTACAATCTTGAGGATGCACGCTTGGGTCCTTGAAATGAATAA